>NW_006239562.1:96973-156217 GCF_000226075.1 Solanum tuberosum
TTTTTTTAAAAAAATGTTTTAAGTTATTAATTATTGTGATTTATAATATATATATATATGTATATGGGCTCTAGTAATTCCACATGTCGAGTTAATGGTAGCTTCAACTCCCACTTATATAATAAGAGAAATATATATATATATATGTCACAAATGGAAAAGTCTCAATCTTAAATATTATATATTATACTTGGGCCTAAACTCCCTTTTATTATATAGTAGAATATATATATATATATATATGGGCTCTAGTAATTCCACATGTCAAGTTAATGGGTAGCTTCAACTCCCACTTATATAATAAGAGAAATATATATATATATATGTCACAAATGGAAAAGTCTCAATCTTAAATATTATATATTATACTTGGGCCTAAACTCCCTTTTATTATATAGTAGAATATATATATATATATATATGGGCTCTAGTAATTCCACATGTCAAGTTAATGGGTAGCTTCAACTCCCACTTATATAATAAGAGAATATATATATATATTAGGTGTAGTATTACTTTTGAAGCTTCTTATTCTTTTGAGTTTGGTTATTATTTATGATTTTTTGACATTTCAATCATCGTTTTATCTTCTTATAATGGTTTGTAAGGTTGTCTATCTTTCTTCATTTTTATTTTTCATTATTTCTTTTTCTATATTTTTTATTTCCTTGAGCTAAGGGTCATCAAAAGCATTTTTTGTGAACACTTTACCCAAAATCGACTCCACTTTATAAATTAAACTAAGTATGTCATTATTATCGTAATTAAAATTCATCTCTCAAAGTAGTAGGATAAAATTTTGAGACCTTTTTAAAAAAAAAAGTATGCAAAAGAAAAGTAAAAATAAACCCTAGACTAGTTTAACCAATGATTGATAATTAATTTGTTGAGATAAACATAAGTTTATTTAGACACCACTAAAAATAAAATGACAACTAACTAATTGAAATTAATTTCTAGAAGTTGTAAAATATTTATTTGAGACATTTAAAAATAATTATTTTTAGGTGAAAAAAAGTTCTTTTTTCTTTTTAAAATTAGAGATTAGAAATTAGAAAAGGCTATAGAAAGAGCCAAAGACAAGAAAGGGGAATTGCAGGAGAGAAAACTTTTCTCTTTCTCTCTGCAAAAAAAAAAAGCTTTAATTCTCTCCTGTCAATGGCGGATTTTGTTTCACATATTCATAAAACCTTCCTATCATTTTCCCTTTATTTCTTCTTCTCTAATTTTTAGCCTTTTTTTCTCATTTTTTTAACCCCTTTTTTGGCCTATAATTTCAAGGAAAAAATCAACAATTTTCAGGTGAGGTTCTTTTTTTACTTTCTGCTGGATTTTATTGTTATTTGAGGTTCATAATTGTGTGGGGTTGCTTTATATTTACCCTTTAAATTTTGTTTATTTTTAAAAAAAAATTCCAAAATTGTTGGAGATCTTTTGTCTGAATCTGTGCTTATTATTTTCTTGAAATCATTGAATAATTTTGTTGTATAGCTTGGATTTGATTGTTATATTATTTAAAGATTCAATCTTTTTTGGTTTTTGTCTGATTTTTCAGGTGGATTTGCTGCATTTCATTGTTCTTTAAGCTTTCATTGCTTTTGTATTTCCTTAATTTGTTACCCCTTTTTAAAAAATTAATCTTTTTCTGGAATGAAAAGTATTAGATTTTCACAGAATCTGAATAATTTCCAGGATTCTTGGAGATTTCGTATTCTTGAGAATTTTGATATAACAGCTAGGATTTTGTAGTTTTATGAATAGTAGTATCATATATGAACTATAGACATTTCAAGCATTGTTTATAAAAAAAAAATGGAAAAAAAGTACTTAGTTGTTTAAAGAATCAATTTTTTTTTTCAGGAGTTGATCTTATAAAGTATCATGGGTAATTGCTGTGTGAAACCGGGTAAATCTGCTGAAAAAAAGAACAAAAAGAACAACAGCAAACCCAACCCTTTTTCAATTGATTATGGGGGTACTAAACATGCCTCTGGGAGTGGAAACAAGCTAGTTGTATTAAAAGAGCCAACAAGGCAAAATATACATGATAAGTATGATTTGGGTCGTGAGCTCGGAAGAGGAGAATTTGGGGTTACTTATCTATGTACTGACTTGGAAGGAGGAGAGAAATATGCCTGCAAATCGATATCTAAGAAGAAGCTAAGGACTGCAGTGGATATTGATGATGTTAGGAGAGAGGTTGAGATCATGAAACATTTGCCTGTGCATCCGAATATTGTGACCTTGAAGGATACTTATGAGGATGATAATGCAGTGCACATTGTTATGGAATTGTGTGAGGGTGGGGAGTTGTTTGATCGAATCGTTGCTAGAGGCCACTATACAGAGAGGGCAGCTGCTGGAATTTTGAAGACTGTCGTGGAAGTCGTTCAGGTATAGTTTTTATTAGCTTCTTAGTTCACAATTACCTGCTGTTTTTATTACCTTTCGCTTAGGTTATCTTATTATATCCATTATTTTCAGCATAGTTTCTTCATTACTGTAGTTCCTTTTCATATTGTTTTTATATATGTGTTACTTAGGCTGAGGGTCCATTGGAAACAGCCTCTCTACCTTCACAAGGTAGGGGTAAGGCTGTGTACACACTGCCCTCCCCACACACCACTTGTGGGACTATACTGAGTATGTTGTTGTTGTAGTTCACAATTGATGTCATTTGGTTTTTATGTAGTAACTTGTGATGCTTCTTTTACTGAGTTCTTCAAAGCTTTTGTATGGGTTTTATATCATGATGGAGGTATCCTGTCTTGTTGTTTCGGGTTTTTGTTAAAGAAGTCTGGCAATTTCCAATTAGAAAGAAAATCATATCGTAATAAGAGAAACCTAATTGTGAGCAGATAGCAATTTCAGGGTGAAATGTGAATATTCTCGGTGAAGTTGTATATGAACTGACTAACCATTATTCAATTCATATTTCATTTTTAGTGTTGATCTTTGCCAATCGATGGTTTTATTCTAGTGTACATTCATGCTGTAGCATTTACCTTGATATCCTCTTGGAATTTCCTTTAGCGCCAAATTATAGTGAGAAGAGGTTATCTTTTTTGGATAATGGTAAAGTATGAGAAGAGGTTTTCTTATGTTCTCAGGCTTTGCTAGTTCTATTTTTTTACTCATTTTACTTGTCTGTTTTAGTTTCTTGTGAACTGTAGTATTGCTCTGTATCTTCTCACTCAAATACCTTCTAATTCCATAAAAACAGAAAGCTTCTGAAAGTTTCATGTTGTAATCTTAATCATTCTAGTGATATCAATGAAGTTAATTGGCGATATAGGATATCCCCCTCCAAAATCTAACAATCTTTCAACTCATCATAGTCTTGGGCAGATAGCTAGTTAGAACAGTAACAAATATTTAAGAAAGTAGATCATTCGAAATAGTTATTCTTATGAAATATTGGTCTTTATCTTCATTATTGACCATTGATTTTCAAACTACTAATACTTTTAAGTGGAAGAGTCACTTGTTGTTTCCGTGGAGTATTATCTATAGCGGCCTACCACAGAATGTGATTGTTGCACTCAAAGTTTAACAAAGTTCTACAGTTTAGGGAAATGATAATGGAATTTAAATTTAGTTTGTATTCTGAAGTAAATATGGTTAACTCTCCCAAAAGACTAGTGCTTTCTACTTCAAATGTTGATCTTTATCCTCATTGCGAACCATTGATGTCCAAACTCTTTTAGATGGAAGAGCAATTTGTTGTTCATTTGAGTGGAATTGCCACCAACAACAGCTAATTAACTACGTACAACTTAGAGAGATGAGAACCGATGGTAAATTTAAGTTGTCTACTGAAGTAGTTACTGATTGTTCATGATAAAGGTCATTAAAGTTGGATTCTCTTTTTCGTCAGCGTCCTTTTCTGCAATGACTATTAATTGGCCTGAATGACATTACGAAATACTTGTGAGTTGGTAGGAATCTTGTTTCATATGTAAATCATGAATGTGTTCACAAATGATCAATCAGAGAGTGATTATTGTATTATGTGGTGTTGATAACTTTTGAACTTTTCTTCATTTGGTTTGTGTTTAACTGTTATCTGAAAGGCATGGTTGATGGTACTAAAGCTATTGGATTAGCAGACAACTTTATACATATTTATGGTCATGTTTCACTCTCCAGTCTCCGTTTTTATTATGTCAAAGGTCAGTTCATAAATTTCCAATGGTTTTGCAGATGTGTCACAGACATGGGGTAATGCATCGTGATCTCAAACCTGAGAATTTTCTTTTTGGTAACAAGAAAGAAACAGCTCCGCTGAAGGCTATTGACTTTGGGTTGTCTGTTTTCTTTAAACCTGGTAATGGATTTGAAACAAAACCGTGAGTTTAAGCATTTTATCATGCTCAAAGGTTTAACATTTTGATTTCTTTAACAGGGGAACACTTTAATGAGATAGTGGGAAGTCCTTATTACATGGCTCCTGAGGTCCTAAAGCGCAACTATGGACCAGAGGTCGATGTCTGGAGTGCTGGAGTTATACTTTATATTCTTCTTTGTGGTGTTCCACCTTTCTGGGCAGGTCTGCTTATTTATTGCTTCGTTTTTTTTATAACCATGGAACGAACCTCGATGCAAAGATTTTCATGTGCAATCTTTATAACTTGATAATTGATAACTAAGGTTGTGAAATATGAAGTAGAATTTGATTCATGTCAGAATATGTCGTTGAAATATTAGATGATGGGGCAAGTGAGGTGCAAGACTGTCTCTGCTTTAACCAATGTTGGTCAAAGTTGTTTGCCTTATTGTTCAATTATTTTTGGTTCTCTTAATGGTTCTTATGGGTTGGACTGTTGCTAAATAATGTGCATAAATATGTTAACGTATTCTTGATACCTCCCTTAAGTTTGTTTTAATATTTGCAGAGACTGAACAAGGAGTAGCCCAAGCGATTATTCGTTCTGTGATTGATTTCAAGAGGGATCCATGGCCTAAAGTTTCTGATAATGCAAAGGATCTTGTAAAGAAAATGCTTGATCCAGATCCAACTCGACGGCTCACAGCTCATCAAGTTCTTGGTAATGTTTGGGGAATATTGAGATACTGTACTTCATTCATTCGTTGTTTCTCTCTCTCTCTCTCTCTCTCTCTCTCTCTCTCTCTCTCTCTCTCTCTCTCTCTCTCTCTCTCTCTCTCTCTCTCTCTCTCTCTCTCTCTCTCTCTCTCTCTCTCTCTCTCTCTCTCTCTCTCTCTCTCTCTCTCTCTCTCTCTCTCTCTCTCTCTCTCTCTCTCTCTCTCTCTCTCTCTCTCTCTCTCTCTCTCTCTCTCTCTCTCTCTCTCTCTCTCTCTCTCTCTCTCTCTCTCTCTCTCTCTCTCTCTCTCTCTCTCTCTGAAGTATCTTTTTCGGGGGATTTGACTCTTGTGGTGCAGAGCATCCCTGGTTACATAATATAAAGAAAGCACCAAACGTCTCATTGGGTGAGACTGTAAAAGCAAGACTCAAGCAGTTTTCAGTAATGAACAAGCTCAAGAAAAAAGCCCTCGCGGTAAGCACACACTTAGTCTGCAATCATATTTGTAAGCTCAGGATTCTTCACTGTCCACTAAAGATGAATTCATATGGTTTTCCTCATAGCTCGAAATGAAGGAGAGAAGGTTGTGTCTTAACTATTTACTGCACTGCCTTGTGCTATTTAATAAAACTTAATTCTCATCGTAAAAAATGAGAGACAATTCTCAGACTTTGATCAAGTTTCACTTTTTAATCTTGATGCATGTACTTTCTTGTATTCTAAACAGGTTATAGCTGAGTTTTTGTCTGCGGAGGAAGTCGCTGGAATGAAGGAAGCATTTGAAATGATGGATACTGGAAAGAAGGGCAAGATAAACCTTGAAGAACTTAAAGATGGCTTGCAGAAGCTTGGCCATCAAATCCCTGATGCTGATCTTCAGATTCTCATGGAAGCGGTAAGCATTCTCATGCCTTGCTTCTTGGCTCGATTTAATTTCTTATAGCTCTACCGGGGGTAACATAATATTTGAAAGTTAGCTGCTAAACGTTTCTGTCTCAAAGAGAAAGCAGGTGCCTGAGATGATATGGCCATGTCTTACATAGAACTCTAAATTACATCGATGAACATTATTTAAAAATGACCGAAAACCGCTCGGAATCCATGTGAACTTAGTAAAGAAAATATTCAATGGAAGGAAGTAAAGGATACCAAGTAGTTGGATTAAGGCTAGATTGTTGGTGGTACACTTACATTAGTGTCTCAATGTTTGCTAAGAGTTTTTTCAGTTTGATTAGAGATTTGTACGTTGATGCAGGGATAACCGTGAGATTAAGAAAATTTTAAGAAATTCACGGAGATGAAATAAATCTATAATACTCATATAGCTTAGGGCCAAGCCCAACTAGTTAGGGATCAAATCATAGTTGTTGTTGTTGAGAAGTTAGCATTAGACTTTTGTCTTTCACCCTACTGTCAAAAAATTGATTGATTACAAAGTATATTGTCAATGTAAATTGTAACATTTTTCTACCATTTCAGTGTAGAAAAACGGAAAACCTGTAGCCAAATGAGCTTGACATTTAGCTTGTCTTGGCATCCCTAGTTCGATGCTTATTATGTTCCAGAAAGGAAAAAAAAACATTTCTCTTGATCCTTTTGGGTTTTTGACCTGAAGGGTGCTTATCTTTTTTATTGTTTTTTTCCCTTAAACTATTGTTTTATTATGTTTTTATTTTTCTGTATCGGTTTTACAGGCTGACGTTGATGGAGATGGAAGTTTAAATTATCCAGAGTTTGTTGCTGTATCTATTCATCTTAGAAAGATGGCCAATGATGAACACCTGCACAAAGCATTTTCATTTTTTGACAAAAATCAGAGTGGTTACATAGAAATCGAAGAGCTTCGTAGTGCCTTGAGTGATGAGGACGACAGCAACAGTGAGGAAGTCACCAATGCCATTATGCATGATGTTGATACAGACAAGGTCAGTATGTCCATTTAGGTGCACGTACACCATTTAGTAACTTTTCATTATTTGGTTCATAGTGCAAATATTATGCATTGATGCTAATGGTTTACATCTTAATGAGTCCTCATCTTGAAGTTTCCTTCTGAACCCTCGTTTCAGTTTAGAGCTCAAATACTCCACCTAGTTGTGCCTTATCGTATCTCTAAAGTCCGTCATATTATATACACGTATCATACTTTGATGGCATGCACAATTTCTAGCACATATGTGATGCTAACGAGACTCTAGTGCTGTGACAAATGAAGACAATATACATGTATACTTAGATGGTATCTCTTCTTCCCATCAAATATGTATTATCGGTCATTACTCTCTCGTGCCAAGACATTATGCTCTCCCTTCTCGCGTCATGATTTACACAGTTGGTTAACCTGCTGCTCGTTACACGTCTGCTACAGACTTAAAGTTTTGTTAGCTGTTTTCCATCTCATCTCTAACAACATTCCTACTCATTTGTATTAGCTTCTTTTCGAGAGTTTGTGAGCTCAGCCTTGTCTCGTCTTTTGTCAAACGTGTGCAGGATGGTCGGATTAGTTATGAGGAATTTGCTGCGATGATGAAGGCTGGTACGGATTGGAGAAAAGCATCGAGACAATATTCACGTGAACGTTTTAACAGTCTCAGCTTAAAATTGATGAGGGATGGCTCATTACAAGTTGAAAACAAAGTCTAGATCATCAAAATCCAGAAGAAAGAAATGTTAAAAGAGGAAAAAATATAGTTTTTTCTTTAATTTATATATATCTTTTTTTTTTCCTTTTTATCATTGAGCATGAAAGTCTTTTTTTTCCACTCTAAACTCCATATAGGCATATCCTTGGAATGTATGTGTAATCTAACAAACTAGGTTTATTTTACTTGTAAATATATGGAATCAGAGATCATAAAAAGAAATTACACTTTCTTCTTAGACACAATTAGTTGTTGTTAGTAGGGGCGGGCGGGCGTTCAGGCCGTTCAGATTGGATATGAAATTTTTTGTTGGAATTATCGTTTGAAGAAATTACAATCCAAATTCAATCTAAATAAGTTCGGATTGGATTGCATTTTTGAATTTTGGTTTCGACTTTTGAGTCTTTAAAGCAGGTCATAATAATTAAAACTTGAATTCATCTAATAGTTTGCTTCTTAGAATAAATAACTTTGTATTGTTAATAAGGATTGAGGCGACTTTGTTGCTCTTAATACTATAATAACGAGTAGCTTATCCTTTCCACTTCATTAAAAATAATTGCAATTTTATGAATTATTGAATTGAAGACCTATTTGAGGAATTTTCAATTCTGTTTCGATATTCATATTGAGTCCGCAACTAATAACAAGAGTTTCTCTATATGTAAGGCTCAAATTTGAAATCTCTAATTAAAGGTCAGAACAAAATATAATTATTTGACAACTTTAATTATCTTTAAAAGATTAATCCAACTTCTCATTGATTCTACTTCTTCTATATTTCATTATTGAGCTACTTGTCTATAATTGATTCTATGAATTCTTAGTCATTTTTTTTGTTTTTATTGGTAACTACCTACTCCAACAACTTGATTGACAGATGGAAAGAGTTGTTTCCTTCCAACTCAGATATACTTTTATTGTTTCACTATTATTGGCTCTCCTTAATGTTAATTTACAAAAAAGTATCATATATGTGACGCTCACGACGGAGGGCAGGTTAAAAAAAAGATCGACAGACTTCTAAATTGACAAATTTTTGAAGAAGAGGTACATATGAGCTATGAAGCTTATATCAGAAATTGAAGAGAAATGTAAAGTGTTTATAATATTAAGTAAGTCCACATGGCATGTACGCTTTTGAACTTGATGATGACAGAGTCTAAGGGATGAATTCATAAAGTCTGTTAGACCAAAGCGAACCATAGATGTTAATAGGCCTTGAATTGTGGCAATATTTTGTAGAGCGGTTGAATTATTTATCTAAGTTTATTTTGTATATATTGACAGTATACATTGATTAACACGAAGATAAAATATATAGATAGAGATGTCTTTGCTCTTACATGTACATTTCTTCGGCTATATAAAATGATCTACATTGTTCGAATTCTTTTAAAATGTTGTTGTACATGTGTCGGATTCTTCAAAAATACACTATTTTGCAAAATTCGATACAAACCTATCAATATTTTGTTTGAATAACATTGATAATGATAATCAACAAAACGCAAAAGTACTTGGAGATTCTTTCATCAAGAAAATTTTGCAATATCAATCCATTAGACCATTACATATATCCAAAATAAAAACTTGGGTTGATTTCTCATATCGTCACTCAACTAGAAATAATTATCATCTCAGAACGTCACGTGATCATCTGAGAAATCAAACTTGGAAAATCTCCATTCTACATTCCTTCCCTAGCCAAAATTACAAAATTATGCATTCAATTTCTCTTCTTTCCAACATCTATTTACCTTCTGAATAAATTCTTCAACTTTTCTTGTTAGTTCATCATCATCTTCTTCTTCCTCATCATCCCTCCTCTCATCGTCGTCGTCGTGGTTGTTGTCAATGTCCCTTGCAACCAATTTTATACTTGTGGTTGATTCAATTGTATGTGTTAAACCATTGCTCTTGTCCAAAATAGAACAATTACTTTTCACAAAAGTACTCTTGGAAAGTGGAACAATTTTGTTGTCACTAATTTTTGAGCTACTATTATTATTAACTAGTAGGATGACAATGATCAAATTACAAAAAATGAAAGCAACAAAAGAATTAATGGAATTTGCTTGATTGAATAACTCAAATGTTGAACTCAACATGGTTGTAGAAACACAAAAATATATAGAACAACTAATAAATCATAATTGTGATGGATTAGGATTTTAAGCCCCTTTTTAAAGGCAAATTTATCTTTGACTTTTAAAATAGTCATGTGCCAACTAAGCATTTTTTTAACACATTTTGAGAATTTTGATGGTGAGGTGTGATGTGGTGTGAAAGCTAAGTTTATGACTTTTTTTTTTATATATTTTAATATTGTCAAAAGTTAATATTTTTAATTTTCGTAACTCTGTTTGTGAAACTTTACGGACAAGTGATGATATAGGGCAGTAGCGGAGCCAGAATTTTTAATAAGGGAGTTTAAAATCTGAGAAGTAAACATGCGAACTAGTGAAAGGGGGTTCAATATCTATTATACATATCTAAAAAATAATTTTAACCATGTATAAATAGTGATATTTTCCGCCAAAGAAGATTCGAATGAACCCTCTAAGTATATATTGCCTCCGCCCCTGGTCTAGGGGATGTTAGGGGGTTCATCTGAACCTCCTCGACAACAAATTATAATCTGTATATAAGATTTTATTTATTTATATATATATATAATTAAATTATGTTTTATAAAACTCTTTACTCGTCCTTTGTCTTCAAAAATTTATCACATTGATTGTCTTACCTAACTTATTTAATAAAGAAAACAATTTAAAATGAGCATTGACATGTATTCACGTTGTGTTCGTATAAATCATGATTAATGTTAGTTCTACCTTCCATAAAAGTTTCAATTCTTTAATGATAAATTGATAATTAATTATACCCATATTGCTATAATTATTTCTTGAATTCTCTAACAATTATTGCTTCTTTTGTTTTTTATTTATCAACTTCTGGATTTTCCATTATAATGCCAACTACAATTTAGGACTTAAAATTCAATAAAAAACAACAAAGAAAAGAAGTACTCCATTGTCTCAATCTATATAGCAGATTTCGAGAATCATGAGTTTAAATATATGAAAACTTTCAGTTTTTTAATTTTTTAATATATTTAGAATCTACGTAAAAAACACTCAAAGACATAATGATTGACAATTCAAAATATTTAACCGATATTAAAAATCATAATTAAGAAAATACTCATCTATTTTTTGAAATCTGAAAACTACCATATCATTTATTTTTCGAAATCTGAATACTACCATATAAATTGGGACGAAGAGAATGATAAAAGGGTTGCTTACAAAATTGTCAGTCAGAGTTATATATAACAACTATTTTTTTCCTTCTAAACTATAGTACAAAGCTTCTTGTTTCATATACTATAGTTAAGGTCAACACCTTAACAATCATATAATTCATTGACTTTGATAAAATATTCCTAATTTTTCTGCCCTCCAACCCCTATTGATCTTCTCAATAATATCTTCAATCCTTTTCCTCAATTCATCCTCTTCTTTCTCATTATTTTCTTCAAAATTTTCCTTTCTTGTTTTTGCTAAATATATTTTTGTGTCATTTGTACCATTAGCACTCACTCCTTCTACATTTTCACACTTGAAATTCGTGTCTTGATGAAGAGATTGTTGATGAAAATCGAGTAGCATCGTCATATGCTTCACTTTTGTTGTCTTGATTTATCTCATTGAGTACTTTTATGGTCGATATCTCACTCGGTATAGAAATTGTATGCATTTCTTTTGATGTGACACGTGCATCCATTTTTCTATCAACTTCTATGTTTTCACATCAACGTCGTACGCTTCACTTTTTTTGTCTTGGTTTATATCTCAGAGTACTTCTATGATCGATGTATCACTCGATATCGAAAATGTTTGCATTTCTTGTGATGTGACATGGGTCCATTTTTCTAACTTGATAATCAAGATGACTCATACCTTTGTGAAAGTGTTTAGCCTTGGGATTGCCTTGTGTTTCTTTTCTCCTGGACATGTCATGATCAAGAATATTGTTGGTGTTATCTTGTGAACTAGATTGGAAGCCATTAAGTAGGAGAATAGCTATTATAAAATTGCAAAAACAAAATACAAAGTGAGAATTGGAAGAAGCCATAAAGATCAACTCAAATGTGGAAACCAACATAGTTGAAAATGATATCTAAAAATTGAGCCTTAAAAATAGAGAACTTTTCAGCAAGGGGTGTTTTACCCCTTAATTGATAACCCTTAGGGGTGTTCACAGTTTGGTTTGGGTCGGTTATTGGTCAAAACCAAAACCAAATCAACTTAATCGGTTTTAAAATTATCAAAACCAAACCAAACCAAATATAATATACATTTATCGGTTTGGTTGTTTTCGGTTTTGGTTTGATTTGGTTCGGTTATTTGGTTATTAACTATACATAAAAATAAAAGAAACAATTCATTCAAAACGTGAAAAAAGTGACAACAATCCATTCAAACAAAAAAATAGTTAGAATGACTGGCATTATAGAACTTTCGACCATTGAATTTACTGAATAAAACTTCAAAATTCACTATTTCGGCATAGAAGGAAGAGACAATGACATTTTCAGTTCAACAAAGAATTTCCATAGACACTCATATACATGAAACCAATAAGAAAAATGTTCTCACCTTGGACATTTTTTCTTTTAATAAGTAAATTATAAATAAATTTTGATGAAACATATATAAAATCTTTAAAATTGTTTATGAATATAATATATTATGTATGTATAATAATAAAATTTATGTATATAACTTGTTGGTTCGGTTCGGTTATTTCTTTGATTTTTTTCGAACAAAACCATAACCAAACCAAATACTATCGATTCTTAACAATCTAAAACCAAATCAAACCAAAACCTAAATTAAATCAGTTTATTTAATCGGTTTGGATCGGTTTTTATCCAAACCATGAACACCCCTAATAACCCTGATGTGAATTTGGATTAGTCAACCTAGCTAGTGAATCTTGAATAACAGAAAATTAAACCAAAAAGAAAATCTTGAAAACAAACAAGTTGCAAGAAGATATTGATAGGATTGAGAAGATATTTAGGTGTTAATTTTAAGTAGAATGTAATGAAGTGAGGCCATTTAAAGGTTTGTTTTGATTCTCAAAATGTGCCAAAGAAGCTTTTGGACCAATATTTAGAAGGAAAGTTAATGATATTTTAGTGTTATTTATGAAAAGCTTCCCTAGGAAGTATTAAATGTGGGACATTTTTGAATAATTTATGTGTGTCTACACTATCTTCAAAATAAAGAGGAGCACAAAAACAGGAGATTGTCCATGTGGGGCATTCTTAAATTATTAGGGTGTGTTTGATAGGATGGAAAATATTTTTAAAAAATATGTCGATTTATTTATTAATTGGGGAATAAAAAAATATTATTCTAAAATATTTGTATAATTTTCATAAACACTATGAGATTGGAGGTAAGGGCGAAGCTAGTGTGCGGGTTTTTGTAATTTCAATTGTTATATTTATTATTTTAGAGTATGGTGTAACTTTTGAGGTGTATTTTTTGTTATTCTAATACTTTTTTTAATATCTAGTGCATTTTTTTGTATTGTATATTTTAGATTTCGGTTGGACTTTATAGGTGTTTATGATTATAAAGTTCTGTTAAATCTAACCGATAAAGTTCAGTAAATATTTGATGGAGACTAAAGTTGATTAATTTTAATAAATCTAAAGAATAAAAAATGCTCAATACATATTTGAGATACTATTTTAAATCTAGGGAAAATGGTCAAAAATGTCCTTGCCATTAATACTTTGGTTCAAAAATGTCTTTGCAATCAATACTTTGGTCCAGAAATGCCCCTATAGTTACTAAATGAGTCAAAAATGCCCTTTTCCAAATAAATATATTATTTTTTTCTTTTTAAACATATCTTCTTCCTAATTAACATATTATTAAAGAACATTGTTCTTGCTTTCTTTCTTTTAAAATCACTTTAACAAATAAAAATGTAGGATTATTTTTTCTTCTGAATCTCATTTTATCAATTAAAATAGAATAAGTTCATTTACCGTTTCGACAGATAATATATGTCATATATATAAGATCATAGTATATCCATCATAAAAAAATAATTCTAATAAAATAAGAAATATTTTCATTTTTTATTTTTTTCTGAATTGAAGTAAGATAAATATTTGCTAATTTAAAAAATATTATTAGAAAAAGAATGTATTAATTAAGAAAATAAATAATATATTTTATTTGGAAAATGGGTATTTTTGACCCATTAAATAACAATAAAGACATTTTTGGACCAAACTATAAACGGAGAGCATTTTTATTCCTTTCGCATAGTTTAAGAGCATTTTTTACCATTTTCCCTTAAATCTATTATATCCTCAAATATAAGAGACTATTTTGGTTATTTTCTCTGCATATAAACAACTACTATAAAAAGCTTCTTTTCCTATAAAAGTAATGAGGTTCTCTTAATTATGATTTTAAGCTAGTGGACATGTGATTTATCACTATTCAAATTCATAATACGTGTGATTCGTTTTGAGCTTAGCATGAATTTGTTTTTTGAACTGCACTAAATAGAGTTTCAAAAGGTTGGATATGATATCTATATGAATTTGAGATATATCTTATAAAAATCTTCACTTAATTTGTTATTTTAACATGAGACTTGCTTAAGATATCGTCGTATGCACCTTATTGATGTCAAGAAGTTAGTCAGCCTAGAAGTCTGTTGTCACATACACATGATTGGCTATCAAACTTATTCAATAAAGAAACAATTTAACATATGAATTGATTAAGTGGTTAGGAGTTCTACCTTCCACAAAAGTTCAATTATTTAATGATACATGACATGGCCAAACAAAATAAAGTTAAAGATAAATTGATAATTAATTGTACCCATCATTATTATAAAAGCAGAAAAAGAGATTTTTTATAATTTTTAAAATAAAATTTACATATTTAAAGTCACAATCATTGATAATATAAAATATATAAACAACATGAAAAATTATAATTAAAAAAATTAATTTATTTTTTTAAAATTTGAACCATGCCACATAAATTAAGACAGAGAAGGTAATGAAGTGTTTCTTACAAAATTGTCCATCAATATTGTATAACAACTATTTTTATATTCTAATTTCTAGCACAAATTAGCAATCATACAGTCCATTGACTTTGATAACATATTCCTAATTTTTCTGCCCTCCAACCCTTATTGATCTTCTCAATAAAATCTTCAATTCTTTTCCTTAATTCATCCTCTTCTTTCACATCACTTTTCTCAAAATTGTTGTCATTTGTTTCTTTTCTTGATTTTGCTAAATACATTTTTGTGTCAATTGTAATATTAGCACTCACCCCTTCTACATTTTCACACTTATTATTCGTGTCTTGACGAAGAGATTGTTTATGATTAGTAAACTCGTGATGTTGAAAATGAGCAACATTGTTGTATGCTTCACTTTTATTGTCTTGGTTTACCTCTCGGAGTATTTCAATGGTTGATATGTTACTCGATACCGAAAATGTATTCATTTCTTCTGATGTGACATGTGTGTTCATTTTTCTATCAATTGTACCATTAGCAATTGCCCTATCTACATTCTCAAATTTGAAACTCGTCTCTTGATGATGAGACTCTTTAAAATAATTAGACTCTTGATATTGAACACAAGAAACATTGCCGTATGCTTCACTTTTGTTGGCTTGGTTTATATCCCCGAGTACTTCTACAGTCGATGTGTCATTCATACCTTTGTGAAATTGTGTAGCCTTGGAATTGCCTTGTGCTTGTTTTCTCTTAAACATGTCATGATCAAGAATATTGGTAGTGTCATCTTGTGAACTAGATTGGAAGCCACTTACTAGGAGAATAGCTACTATAAAATTGCAAAAACAAAATATAATGTGAGAATTGGAAGAAGCCATAAAGATCATCTCAAATGTAGAACTCAACATGGTTGAAAAATGATATCTCGCGTTCCAGTCTTGAGAATGGATAATTTTTCGGCAGGGAATTTTTTATCCCTCAATTGGTAGACAATCCTGATACAAATTTGGATAAGTCAGTCTACTAAATCTCGAAAACCAGAAGACTAAACTAAAAAAAGAATCTTGTAAACAAATAAGTTGCAAGAAGATGTTGATAGAATTTGAGAAGATATTTAGGTGTTCAATTTAAGTAGAATGTGATGTAGTGAGGCTATTTAAAGGTTTGTTTTGATTGTCAAATTGTGTCAAAGAAGCTTTTTAGATATGATATTTATTGTGTTACTTTTGAGAAGCTTCCCTAGGAAGGACTATAAAAATGTGTGAAATTTTTTTAATAATAATTTGTGTGTCTACACTCTACATTACCCCTCCATCCCCAATTAAAAAAAGGTATACATGTGGGACATTTTTAAATTATTAATGTGCGTTTACATTATAACTCATCTAACGCGTTTATTTGATTTTTTTTTACTAATAGAGGATGTTCGTTTCATAGATAAGTTAATCGGTTAAATATCATGTTTGAATTGATGAGCACTTTGTGAATTTATGCAAAAAAAATATAAAAAAATCAAATCATGAATCGAAAGTGTTTAATACGAGCATTTTATTATATGTTCATGTATTCAATTGAAACATATGATAGCTCGAGTATTTAAATAAAATTACTTGATAAATTTAAGAGGTTATCAATAGTTAATATCTTAAAAGGTTATTCAACTTTGAAAATTTATTTAGTAAAATCATTAAATTTTATTTTGTATCAATAAAATCACTTTATTTATATTTTCATATCAATAAAATCACTCAATTAAAATTATCATTAAACTTTTTTTACATAACAAGAGTATAAATTATTATGCCATAAGAGCTTCCAATTGGAGTGTTGAACACTTCTTCCATGTTAGGATGAGTATATAGTTGACTTAATAAAACCAAAATCTAGTATACTCATCTTCAAAACCAACACGTGGTAGTGTTATCAAATTCTTTCACTTCTTACTCCTACTCTATCTAACGTGAGATTTGTTTAAGATATCATTCGTGTCTCATCTTTAAAAATCTATTAATCTAAAAAATTGTCAATCCTACTTGATCTGTTCCTATCAGTCCACCCGTTATCAACGGTGTGACACGATTGACTTAATCTTAATTACCTTACTTATTCAACAAAAAAAGAAAAATTAAAAATGAGCATTGAGATGAATTCATGTTGTGTGGTATATCATAATTATGTTAGTTAGAGTTCTACCTTCCACAAAAGTTCAATTCTTCAATAAAATGAAAATATTTTAAGTTTGATACCCATCGTATTTCGAGAGTCAATTTTTTAAAATTTTGAGTTTGACTTTGAAAATGAAAATTTGTCAAAATAAAATTTATATATTTGGAAAATAAGTAAAATCTACTAAAAAAAGTCATAATAATTGACAATTCAAAATATGTAAAAAACATATAAAAAGAAATCACGATTAAGAAAAATCATCTATTTGACAAAATTCGAATTGTGCCACGAAAATTGGGGAGAGCAGGTAATAAAGAGGTCCTTACAAAATTGGCAATCACAGTTATATATCATCTATTTATTTTTTCCTTCTAAATTCTAGTACAAGTAACTGAATTATAGACTAATTGACTTTGATAACATATTCCCAATTTTTCTGCCCTCCAACCCTCATTGATCTTCTCAATAAAATCTTCAATTCTTTTCCTTAATTCATCCTCTTCTTTCTCATCACTTTTCTCAAAATTGCTGTCATTTGTCTCTTTTCTTGTTTTTGCTAAATACATTTTTGTGTCAATTGTAATATGAGCACTTGCGCCTTCTACATTTTCACACTTGAAATTCGTGTCTTGCTGAAAAGATTGTTTATCATTACCAGACTCGTGATGTTGAAAACAAGCAACATCGTCGTATGCTTCACTTTTGTTGTCTTGATTTACCTCCTTGAGTACTTCCATGGTCGATATGTCACTTGATACCGAAAATGTATGCATTTCTTTTGATGTGACACGTGTGTCTATTTTTCTATCAATGGTATCATTAGCATTCACCTCTTCAACATTTTCACACTTGAAACTCGTCTCTCGATGAAGAGACAGGTTAAAATTAGTAGGCTCATGATATTGAGAAAGAGTATCAACATTGTATGCTCCACTTTTGTTGTCTTGATTTATATCCCGGAGTACTTCTATGGTCGATGTGTCACTGGATATCGAAAATATTTGCATTTCTTGTGATGTGACACATGTGTCCATTTTTCTAACTTGATAATCAAGACCATTCATACCTTTATGAAATTGTGTAGCTTTGGGACTCCCTTGTGCTTGTTTTCTCTTGGACGTGTCATGATCAAGAATATTGGTAGTGTTATCTTGTGAACTAGATTGGAAGCCACTTACTAGGAGAATAGCTATGATAAAATTACAAAAACAAAATATAATGTGAGAATTGGAAGAAGCAATAAAGATCATCTCAAATATTGAACTCAACATAGTTAAAAACGATATCTCGAATTCGATCTGTGTGAAATGAATAACTTGTCAACAAAGAGTGTTTTACTCAGTAAATCTCGAATACCAGAGAATCTTGAAAACAAACAAGTTGCAAGAAGATATATTGAGAGAATATTTGAGAAGATATGTAGGTGTTCAATTTAATGGAGTTGTGATGAAGTGAGGCTATTTATAGGTTTGTTTTGATTCTTAAATTGTGCCAAAGAAGCTTTTAGACCATTAATTTAGATATTATATTTACTGTGTTACTTTTGAGAAGCTTCACTAGGAAGGACTATAAAAATGTGGGATATTTTTTTAATAATAATTTATGTGTGTCTACACTCTACATTACTACTGAATCCCCCAACTATAAAATAATTCCATGTGGGACATTTTAAAATTATAAATGTGTGTTTACATTATAACTCTTCTGACGCGTTTATTTGAATTTTTTATTGGCTAATCAAATAAATATATCATATTTTTTAATTATATATATTAATTTCAATAAGCTATAAAATTACATACATGTCCAAATTGATGTTAATATTTAAAATTAAAATATAAAACATATTTTATATGATTAACTTATCTACATAATGAGTGCTTGAGAATATGCGTAAAAACTTTTTAAAATATGAATTAAAAGTGTCTCATAAAAATATATTATCATGTATTCAGATGTTCAATTAAACTATGTCATAATTTGAGTTTGTTTAAATAAAATTTATCAATACCGTGTTATCAATGATTAATGATTCAACCAACAGTTAGTCTCTTTATTATTGACTTATTGTATGACCAAAAAACGAGTATATAATTGAAAAAGTCGTTAGAAAACTAACCAAATAATACTTTTTATTAAAAAAAATAAAAATCAATGAACTCATGTGGACACTCAAATTATTTTAAGGAAAAAAAACTTATGTCCAAACGAACCCATAATCTTTTGGACTTGGCCGTGACACCATTGAAATTTCGAGAGTCAATAAAGTTTTTTCTTTAGTGCAATTTTTTTGTTGTTAATTAGTGTAATTTATAATATTTTTTTGTGTATTTTCAAATACAAACTTGATTTCAAATTTTTAAAGCTTCTATGTTTGAATTTAGACATAATACATAAATATGTCATTTAATTTAATTTGGCTTCAGTTAGCATTTATGTTCTTAAACTTTGGATGTGCACAAGTAGACACTTAAACTTGTATAAAATTGAACAAATAGATACACATGTCTTACGTAGCATAATACATGTAGGAAATTACATATGAAACGAAATTTCATGTAAGACGTAGGACGAATGTGTCTATTTATTTAGTTTTATATAATTTTAGGTATCTAATCGTGCATACTCAAAGTTGGAAGATATAAATATCACTTGAAGTTAAGTTAAATGACATATGTATATATTATACCTTGGATTTATGTCAAAGTTAAAAAATAAATTGAATTTAAAAATTCAAGTGTGTCACATAAATTAGAACGGAAAAAGTATAATGCTGACATAAATTAAAAAGGTACTATACTTTACTATTTTTAAGGAAGCTTCACATGTTCACTCTGATCAATATACTCAACTATCAAGTCAACTCACTTTTAGCTTTCCCTCCACACCTTATGTCTAAAAACTTCTTAGACACAATTTTTCAAAAAAAAAACAAAACAAACCTTTAAATTGCCTCACTTCATCCCAATTTCTCAACATTGGTAAATCTTTCAAAATCATTTATACATTAAAACTACGTCGCTAATTCATCACTAAATTGTTCTAGAAATAGATTATTTTAGTCGTTTATCGACTAAACTTTGTCCATCGCTAAATTTTTTTTTTTTTTTAAAGTAGTGAAAAACCATGTTGAGTTCCACATTTGAGTTTATCCTTATAGCTTCTTCCAATTCTCACATACTCTTTTGTTTTTGCAATTTGATCATAGCTATCCTCCTACTTGAAAGTTCCAAAACAAGTTCAAAAGAGAACAACAATACTATGAATTCTCAAATATCCAAGAAAAGAGAATCACTAGGCACTTCAAAACCAAAACATCTTGATTTTGAAGTTAGTGAAATGGACACATGTGTTACATCACAAGAAATGCAAACGTATTCGATATTAAAGGACACATCGATCATAGAAGTACTTCAGGATGTAAACCAATACAGCAGAAGTGGAGCATACAACAATGTTGCTTGTGTTCAGTATTACGAGTCTGCTAATTGTAAACAATCTCATCACCAGGACACGAGTTTCAAGTGCGAAAATGTAGAAGAGGCGAGTGCTAATGGCACAATTGAGAGAACAATGCATTTGGCAAAAATGAAAAAGAAAGCAAGTGTCAATAGTTTTGAGAAAAGTGATGAGAAAGAAGAGGATGAATTAAGAAAAAAAATTGAAGATTTCATTGAGAAGATCAATAGGGATTGGAGAGAAGAGAAGTTGAGGATATGTTATCAAAGTCAATGACATGTATGATTGTCATCAATTTGTTTAGCTTATGTTAAAAAAACATAAAAAATGTTGTAATAGAATGTTGAAAAGTATAGTAGGCGTTTGGACATCGATTTGATTGATAAAGAGAAATTGACATAAATAGTCATCCATCGAAGATGGTTAACTATATTTGTGCCATTTATGAGTGCAAAAACTAGTATAATAATATTACATAGAACTTGATTTAAAAGAATACAGAGGTTTCTGCAGAACTAGTGTGGGTATTATTGTGAGGATGGACAAGCAGACACCATGACGAATCCAGTAAAATCGCCTGGAATATTTCCAGTGATACAAGTAAATAAGTAATCAAAATTGCCCCTATAAGTATAATCATCCCACAAAATTTGTTGACTCATGTGTTTGTTAGACATGAACCATAAAATGCTCTATCTATGAAAAAGTTCTAATGTGGTTTTGGTTTATAGCCATCAACAGCAAAGTTTCTTGTGGCAACAGGGAGAGCTAATCGAATGCCATCAAGTTCAGGTTTTGCAATTACCTGACAACCTAGACGTGACCTGAAGACGATGAATGTAAAAGAAATGAGAAGCTTCATAAATCATGGGAACTGCTAAATAGTACAAAGCAAGAGACATACGTGTCGGTGAGAGCAAAAGCAAGATCCAACATATCATTTTCTTCATCTGTTGGATCTTCTAGCTTGTTGTAATACTCCATATCCTGTGAAACGCCACAAAAATAGATGAGAAATACAGCATATTTATTAGATCAGAACAACCAAGATGGTATTGAGTAGCTCGGTAGCTCACAGCCAGGCGGAAAAAAGAAGCCAATGACATCATCCCGATCACAATTACTTACCATAACAATCAGATGACATGTGGAACAGGCAAGTGAAGCTTCACATGCTCCTGCATCAAAGGCCATACAAATTTAGTTAAGTTAACAGCAAAGCATTTGTTGTCGTGCTTAGAAATGTTAACACCACAAAAATATCTAGAAGTGTTCTACCAATGTTTTTATTTATCTGACAGTGTCCTAAACCACAATAAGTAGGCATGCAGTGTCAATCATGTAATTTTGCCTAGATGTATGCATCTGTGGCTATGGAGTATCTAATATTGAAGTCGAAACTGGAAGAAGTATCGTGAACATAAAAACTTTCATTTAAGACAGTCTTAATAAAATCGTCCCATGTGCATATCTTCAACCACCGTCTCTCCAGGAAACCTTAAAGATGTGTTACAAACTTCCTCTCTTACCATCACCATCACCGCTTCAGTAGTATCTCTAGTATGAAGATCGTGAGCTCACAATGCTCCTTCTGGAACTCCTCGAGCCCAACCATACCACTAACTTTGAAACAATTTTGGGAATTCCAACACATTATGCTCGAATCTGTAAGGGAATACTACTTTCTTTTCCGTTGTTTTCTTAGAACTTTTTCGATAGGTAGGATTGCAAGATGATGTTAGATGAAAATTCTAACACATCCAACAAATGCCTCTCAACTGACTGAAACTAGTACCAAGATTCACTAAATCGCCTTATCATTATTAAAATATCAGCAAACTTAAAGTAGTTGAGGATTATAAGATCCGTTCAAGATATATGAACCAAGACACCTCAACAAAGCTGACCTTCAAGTTCAATGTCATTTTCATGTGCAGCTTCTAACATAGACATTCCAACAGGGACCTTGATATGGTTCTCTTCTCCATCCTTGTCAACAAAAGTTACAGAAATTCTGCGAATCACAAAAAGAGACCATAGAAAAGTAAGTTTGTGGTAACTAAATCAGTGTGGCATAATCTCATGACATTCCATCAGCTAAATTGTGAGGCTAACCATGATAAGATGATGATGGATGCAATGAAGGAGACAGCATAAAGTTCAAAATTTACCATCATAATTCATACAGTAAAAAGGCTATTAAATCTCTGATACACAATCTATATGAGATATAGTGCATTAGATGTCAGAAAACACAAGTTTAAGGAGGAAATGTTGGATTGTAACAAAAACTTTCCCTAGTGACGTCATGCATTGGACACAGAAAAGCAAATGAGATATATGTCCAAAATTTTAGGTAGTTTTTGGGAAATAATAGATCTAGATAAGTAGGAGTGAATGTGAATTGGTTTCATGATCCTAGAGTGGGAAAGAACAAATCTGATTTTTTGAGGATCAATTCTGGTCCAGTTAGAATTTAAAATTTTTACCGAACACATACCTAGAGCATCTCAATCTATAGAAGTTGATTTAGAGAAGGGCCTACTTAATAAATATTCTATGAACTCTTCTTCCAGTCCATATAAACGCTCATGGCACCACTAACTAGTTACTGCTAGGTTGGCAAATTTATATGGTTTTACTTTCAACGGAACTTGTGTAAAAAAGGTATCATATAAGAGTGTACTCTAATAAGATCTGGATCAATTCAGAAGAAAAAAAAAGGTAGTTGAAAGGATCAAAGCTAGTCTAATCTACTATAAACTAGACATTTTCCAAAAAGAACCTAACAGACCTTTGAAACCTAAATTCCATTCAAGCCTTCCCCTTTAACAAGTAGATCACCAATTTAATTATGTCATTTTTGTAAAGGACAATTGTAACCAGCAACATAATCTCATCTTCTGCCTACAGAAACCATAAGTACACACATTGAAGAGGAAGAGAAAAGAGAATGGAGTAAAAAATTCATGCGAGAACTTACTTTTGCTCTGCCTCATTTCCTGCAGCAGTACAAAATTGTTCATGCCTCTGAAGCACAAATCAAAGTTCAGCACATCAAAAGAGGTGAAAAAAATCATATTTCAAAGCAGAGAAAGAAACACAAACCAACAAAATAGGGTGCTAAAGAGAGTCGTAGAACATAAGTAATTAAAGCAACGAATTCTAGAACAATACTAATTATTAGATTCATCTAGCAAAGCTACTGACCAGGCCCTGTGTAGATGAATATCGCAACAAGTGTGTGTATGATGTCCTCGGAATACAAGCTAATGGGGCTGCAATTCATCAATAAAGAAAAGGTCATTCGGAGACAAAATCTAACTCCCGTCAACTTTAAGATAGCAGTACACTGATTAATTGTAAAACTAATGCTTTGATAAGTCAACACAACAGAGTACAGACAGGATGTCTAGAAATAAAAGTAAAAACTGTGTGAAATTGAATCTTGAAATAAAAAATGAAAACAAAAGCTATGTAGAAACCCTTCGGGGTGGCCCAGTGGTTTGGGCTTGAGACTTCCATGTTGGAGGTCTCAAGTTCGAAACCCCTTGCCAGCGAAAGCAAGGGGTTTGCCTTCTGGGTCGAGCTCGTCGCACAGGGCTTGCCTAGTGCGGGTTACCTCCCCTATGTGGTTTGCGAGCTATTGCATAGGAGCGGTGTTTTACCCTGTGCGCACCCAAAGGGTAGCGGCTGCGGATTTCCCTTGTCATAAAAAAAAAACTATGTAGAAATTGTGTGTTTGGTGAACCAGATTCATCCATCAGGTTATGCAATTGCCTGTGCAAAAGGGTTGTTCCATGCATCCAAAGAATAATTTCTTTTAAAAAAACGTTTTATACTCTTTGCATTATTCTCACTGTTTTGGAAAATTTTCCTCTTTCTTTTGACCAATATGATCTGAAAGGGGAAGAATGGTATAGATCTCAGTTTCTTTTTCTTTCCTTTTTCTTTTTGGCTAAGGTGAATAATTCTTTTAATAATGAAAAAATCCTCTGTATACAAGCAGTATACTAAGAAGTAGAGAATCTACCACATTATTTGATTCTATCCTACAATTTTGTAACTTGTATTAGTATGCCTCTAGATATTATTTAACTCAACTTTGGATTTGCATTTCATCTTAACTATGGACCTTGACCATTGGTTTCATCTTAATTGTGGACCTTGTCTATTTTTAAGTATGGATGTACATCCACATACTAAATCATCTTGATTGTTGGGCTTCAACCCTACTTGATTCGGAACGGTCTCTTGATATTTGATTTTGCTTTGATGTGATTGCACAATGTATGTGTTGGTCAAAATTTACAATTTGTAAGATTTAACATATTCTGTACGATGGACAAAAGTAGGTTTTATACATCACCATATTTCTCTCTATCCTTATGATTTCTTTCTCCCTTTAAAATCCATCTAAGAATAAAAAATCTTATCCATTCCCTCCTATCCTTTTGTCCTTCATTCATAAAATTCATAGGAATACAACCAAATCCCAAGAAGAAAAATCCACAAATTTTGAGTTCATTGCACAACTTGTACTGAGGCATTCATCCGTAAATACTTGCCAGCAGTTGCACCTTTTCTGCTTAAGCAATTGGGTATCACTGATCAAGTTACCGCCCTCTATGTGGAACAGAAGACGAGTCAGTGCCTCAGTGGACCATTTGTTTTTCATGTGCACCTTTTCTGCTGCAGTTTGGGAAAAGCTCTAATCTTGGCAGGCTGTCACAGGAATGCAATGGATTGGGTAAGTGAGGTTGCATGGATGGTGGTAGCAGGCACTGTGTATTTCATTTGGTAAGAGAGAAACAATAGGGTGTTCCAAGGCAAACACAAAACAAAAGTCTCCTGAGGTTCTTCTAAGGCATATCATTCAGAATGTTACGGTGAGGGGTGGTATGCAACCAAAACTTGCAGGAATAATGAAGCATTTGGATTTCTATCCTCAGTGTTTTGCACTTCACGTTTTATAACCGTGGTGTCCAGGTCAGCTTGTGTGCACCTTGACTAATTTCAATTTTCAAGAGATACATACCAAATAACTCTGTTCACCAACGCTAGAGCAATTGGGAAAGAATCACCCAGTTTATTTGAACCTGAGACTCAGGATTCTCAATTCATTTCATTGACCACTAGGCCACACCTTGGATGCGGTGTTTTGCACTTTTGAGGGACAGTTTAGCAGTTTTTTCCTTTTGGTTCTATACCTGATTCTGGACCCTGGTACTTTATCCATATGCCAATTTCTCTCCATTTTTTGAGCTTTGTACAAAACTTCACTTTTGGTTACTAAACTCTTCATTACCCAAAAAAAATAAAATTGATAGCAATTCTGCTGCTCTCTAATAGAATACCCTTTACCCATCAACAACAAAAAAAAATTCACAGATTTACTGAAATTAACAAGGAAACACAGATACATATAAGTCTAATAAAACGTACCACTGATATAATTCAAAGGAAACAAATTCCTAACTCGATTCGAGGTCCCCGTGCAATAACTCCTACAACCCACTTTCAGCGATAACTCGCATGTCTGTAATTGCAGCAAAAATTCTTCAGTACTAAACTAATCAATTTTTTGGGTATAAAAATACCTTAACAGAAATCTTAAAATTAATGAAAAATAGTCTTGCAGAAAACTTACAGAAGCTGAACCATGGAGAAGAAGAGAGGAAAGAGAGCAGCCGGTAAGCCGGTGGGCAAGTCGGAGATTGTGGAAGCCCACCATTTGGGGTCGCCGGAGAAATCTGAAGGCGCAATGAGTCTGCGATTCAGGGATTACTAGTCAGTACTATAATTTCCCAAAAACCCACCTAAAACCCCTTGCCTTTTGACAAGTAGCCTCTCTTTCTTCTTTCATTTTTGGCGTTTTTTAATTTGATCTCATTTTATATTTATTACGTCAGATAATAAATATAAAATGTATAAATATAAAACGTCAATTTATTTATCTAAATTTTAACTAAACATAAAGTTAAAAAAGTAAATAGATATAACAAATTTCAGCAAACAATGCAACAAATTTAAACGATAAATTATTAGTTTCATCTCTAAACTATTAACTGCCATAAAAATACATATCTACTTAATTAACTAAATTTAAATACACCCCGATCTGTAACATGACATAACAACTGGTCTCAAATTCTTGTATGCGCATGAAACTCTTAATAAAAAGCCGAGAGAGGTGTTGAAAACTGTTCTAAACAAACAAGAATTTAGGGATATATTTCACTAATGTTGCGAAATCGAAAGTGTATTTAAATCCAATTAGTCAAGTAAATGAGTTTTCTTAAGTTTGTCACTAATTTAGGAACAAAACTAATAGTTCATACCAAATTTAAGGGTGTTTCAAATTGTAATCTAAACTAATACATAAAATTGCTCTTTAATTTGACTTCAATAGGTATCTACGTCTTTCAACTTTGATTTGAATGTATATAAATAGACATTGAAATTTATATAAAATTACATCAATAGACACACATATTTTACGTGACGTTTTACGCCATTTTTTACTATAAAGGTGAGAAGTTACTATTTGTAAATTTTACCCCAAAAGTTTCCCGGTATAACAAATTTTAGGCCCAATTGCAACAAACCAGCTTCGTTCCGGTATAAGCCTTTTTATATATCTACTGTGTGTCTGTGTGAGAGAGAAAACACGGCGATGAAGAAGCCCGGCGGAGCGGAGAAGAAGAAGGTGAGACGATCTCCCGGTGTTGCATCCAACGGTTCGAATAGTACTACTTCTACGGTAACTTCCACCGCAAAACATCATACATTCATTAAAAATTGTGTTCAATTTTTTCTTATTTTGATTCAATTTGAAATTTCTCGTGTTTTCTGAAAGGATCTGTGTGTGTTCTTGTATGCCTTGGTTTTTATTGTTGAGATTTAGTGTAGTTTTTTTTTTGGGTGAAATGTTGTGCCCTATTTTTTGAGAATGATGATTTTTTTTTTATTAGGTGGTTGTGGTTTATGGAAATGTGAGGGGATGTTTGATAAATGTGGTAATGATTTTTGTTATTGTTATATATAGGTGATTTGTTAATCACCATTGCTAAATTGTGCTAGCTATTTAATGATGGTTTCTGAATTTGCTGAATTTGTGCTATAAGATGAAAAGAGACTCCAGTTTTAGGTAATGCTTGATTTCTGGAGGAGATCTATTTGATAATTTTTAGCCTAGGGTTTATTGGGAACAACATTTCTACCTCGCAAGTTAGGTAGGGGTAAGCTCTGTGTACATAGTACCCTTCTTATACCCAACTTATGGGACTATATGGGGTATGTAGTTGTTTTTGTTGTTTATCTATTTGGTATTTTTGAAATAATCCTCAATATGAAGTAACAGTTCTTGAAATGAAGTAATTAAGGCGAGAACTGTAGTTTACCTTATTGTTCTTCTTCTTACCTTTTTTGGTCTTGATTAGTTCAGATTTTTCATTTTGCTTAAATATTCACCTATGGGGTCTTCCTATTACACAACAAAAAGTCTGCTCACGTGCGAACATTTTTTTTAAAAAACACGGTAGTGTCCAATTCAGTTTGTGCTCCACCTAATGAAATCCTTGGACAGCTGCTACAGCGCACTAGCACATTTGAGAAAATCTGTCCACTAAACTGGAGCAGATGGGGTCTCACAGATGTACATTGAAAGACGTGGAATAAAAAGAAGTGCAAATCATCTAGTCATTACTAGATAACTTGGCGCCAGATTCTCATCCATTAATCACCAAAAATTGAATTTAGGAAAATGTAAGGTTCTACATTATGAAGTGATTTTGTCTGAGTTTCATTCCTAACCTATTTTCCAAAACTGTTTCTCTCAATGGAACTAGTATCTTTTCTGTTTGCACTTAAATATTTGCTCCTCTATGTATTTGTATTTTAGAATTTTCTTTGGAGAAAGCTTGAAAGGTAGAGTCGTCAAAATGGACTGGCCCTTGAGGCCAGCCCAACCCATCCCGCTATTCTGGTCAGGCTGGGTTAAGATTTATGAATCACATTTAAAACTGACCCATCCTGCTATTCTGGTCAGGTTGGGTTAAGATTTATTAAACACATTTAAAACTAAGGTTTATAAGCCCATCCCCAATCAGCCGCCCTGTGAGTGAAAAGGCTATTTAATTTGAATTAAAAATTGTGAAAAAGAAGTAAAGACTAGGAATATTGATTACCGAATAAATCTTAATATCTTACACAATACTTTACTCATTTAGTATTAAACCCCTCATATTAAAATTAGTAATCACCAAGTATAAAAGATGCATCTATCGTAAAAATATTCAAACACTTGTTGCTACTCAAAATTGATTGCACGACTATACCAAAATTGAAATGGGTAATATATTTAAAGTGAATTTAAGTTTTATTAAATTTTGAAATGAAGTTATTTGATGATGTTTTACTAATCAAATTTGCATATTATGTAGACAAGATAAAGATGTTAATTAAGATAACTCATCACAAACTGATTCAAATGCGCTTCATGATGTTTGGTGTTAAATATGCTATAAATTGTCGCAGAATTATGTACTTTCATCTAATCATATGTTAAAAATGTTAACAAATTGACATAGTTATACGTTTGAATTTAGATTGATATCTTTTTTTACTATAAAAAATATTTAGAAAAAATGAAGGGCTATCCTGCCCCTTCTAGGGCTGGTCATTTTAAGGCTCTTTCGAATAAAGGGCCAGCCCACCCTAGCATGTCAAATTTCTTGCCCCGCGAGGCTTGGGATGGGTTGACCCGTTTTGACAACTCTAGTGAAAGGTACCACAGAAGTAGAGATTGTGTTGAACTGTTAGACCTTTAAATCATTTTTAGGCTATAAGTGGAGGTGCTTAATAATGATCACTCATCCATTATTTGCTTATTTCCGAATAGATGTCTAGTTAAGTTAGTGCTAGCAACTATCTTTGTACATCTACTTTGCTTGTTTTGTCCCAAATACATGCCGTCCTTTTTTGGACATTAAATGTTTATAAATTGTTCGTAATTTAGGTTTTGTTACCTAATATTATAGGTTTAAATATGAAGAGGTTGTATTTTTATAACTTTTTAAAGCTGGGTTTGAGCAAACTCTCAATAGTATCTGTTGAATCAACATATTCACAAATATCTAAAATGTAAGATTTCTAGTTCACATACATGATATGCGTTTCTAATAATCATCTGGCATACTCTAGTTTTAAGGGACTGAGTAAATGAATAGTTTTATTCTCCATTTTGTGATTGAATTGCGGAACAATTCAATTAATGGGAGAGACTCTAAAGCATGTTGAAACCATAAAAAAGAAAGCTGAACAAGAAAAGGAAAAGTAAAACTCTATGTTGTTCGGATCCTCGAAAAAATGCAGCTGTACTCATGTTGGATTCTCCAGAAATGCATTACTTTTGAAGGATCCGAGCAACATAGGAAAAAAAGATAGAGTTTTGAAGGAAGAAGCAGAAGGGCTTCTGAGGGATCTCATAGAAATCCTACAGGAATATGTTAGGATATTTTGGGGCTGTCTTCTATTGTACAAAGCTAGGGGAATGGTCTTCTCCTTTTTGAGAAAGAGAATATGCATCTTTTGAACATCTCCTCCCCCTCTTTTTTTCTCCCTGTTGAACATTTCCCTTCCCTCTTGTATCACTGGAAAAAACCTCAACTATGCTGTGAAAGATTTGATTTCAGTTGAAAGAGCGGTAGAAGGGCCAGTTTGCCAATGTTTATGAATCAGAATACATTTACTTGATTAAAAAAGAACTTAATTATCTTTGGCTACTCTGAATGGAGATTTGCTAAACTAGGCTGATGAGAAAAAAAGTAAATATTCTGAGGCTGTAAAGCTGTATTGAATCAGGTGAACAGTTTTTCTTTCCCATATCAGTTGCTGCTTAGATATTCTTAGGGGCTGACACATAGAAAATCAAGACGATTTTATATAGGAAAGATGAAGAGTTTGCATCTGAGGTAACTGCTTGTTGCATGTTACCCTTTAGCTGGTACTTGTTTGTTGAATTCATTAAGATGTTATTGCCCCCTAACTTTCCAGTTTGTGATTGTGTGGTTTTGGTAATTTTTTGGTGACGATGTCTTTTGTAAATTGTTTTATCCATTTTTTGTTTACTTTTATTTTCAGAAACAAGGTGCGAAGGATGTCTTCCAGCTGTTTGCCGAGAAAGCAAGAGATCATAAAGGCTTAGTGTCTCGTTGGGCTGTCCTGCAGGAAACACGGGTAGAGTATTTCAGGGGAAAAGATTTTGTCGCTTTTGTGAGAAATCATTCAGAACTTAAAGACATACTACAGTCAGATAAAGGTTTGGAGCCTGAAGATATTGCCAACACGCTGCTTCAGAAGAATCTTTTAGTCCGCTGTGATCGTGTGGTGAAAATTGTTCGACCTGGGAAGAAAAAACTATCTTCTTGGCCAGCACATTTAGAGATATACCATGTGAGTATCTTTCTTGATTCAGTCAACTATTGGGGATGTTAAAAAGTTCCTGACTTTATGTTTAATTTTATCTTTACTAGTCTGTGGTTCTGCTCACACATGTATTTATGGTCCTATCATATCCATGACCAGTGAGTATGACATAGATGTGGATCCTCTATACATTTCAAAATACAGTGAGAACTTCCTAAAAATTGTACATGCTATGTGGGTGAGTGTATCTGTTATTTACACCACCTGAGACCTTATTACATAGTTTGGTCTTGCCATGGATTTATTATGCTTTGATCCTAACTTGAACTTTGCATATGGACTTAGAGAATGGATGAATGGTAGGGTTACTGAGCTAACTCTTGTCCTAGAAGAATCACAAAAAGATATGGATGAATGGTATGGTTTTGAAATATTTATATGCATTTCTCTAACAGTATTTGTTTGGATCCCTATCAATGGAAGCTTAGTTTCAATGTGACTGACGGGTCCAACTGGTACACTTCCTGAGATAGTAACAAATTTCATTAATATAAAAAGAGAAGTTCTTAGCACAAAGATAGTGCTATGAGAAACAAACCATAGTCACTAGACTTCCAAATGAATAAAACAAAACAAAACCAAGTCTTTGTCAGTTACAGGGATCCAATGAGATCAACTAAGGACTTTACATCTTGTACTAAAGCTTCTTTACACCAAAAATGAACAAAAATATACAATTCAAAAACATTTGGAGTTCCTTCCACTCAAATTGTTCACCAAATGCAAGCTGAATCTTTAAGAGTTTTTTTTTACATCTACAACAAATTTCCACATTTTGACTTTTTTTTGGGTAACTTGAAATTAATCTTTTTCCATAGTTTGCTTACAACTTTTGATGTTAAGTTTCTTCAATGGATATCTGCAGGATCAAGTATTTTCTGAAAATGATGCCTTTTTTGCATGGGCATTTGTGAAAAGAAGACCCCTGTGGCAAACACTTCTCTCATTTTTCTGGCCGGTGTTAACACTAGCAATTTGCTTGTTTCCTGTTTATCCCCATTGGGCCAAATTGCTTATACTATACACGTGTGCTGGTCTCCTCCTTCTCATACTTAGTCTGCTATTCAGTAAGTATCCGTTGCTTGTTACCCTTTTTTTTCTCACACTTGTTATTCAATTTATTTATTTTTGTATAGAGTTGTATCATGCACTGTGATGTGGCTACTCTAAAACTTGAAAGCATTACAGCTCTTGGCTAAAATATTGTGGCATATGAGGGATTGGTCTTATAATTTAGCAAGTTGATAAGTTTCTTCAATCATCAAATACGCTGTTGGTTTCACACTTGTCATGTCAGCATCACGATTTTGAACGCATATTAGCTAATTTTATATATCATTGCTGACTACTAAAGCAATGATGTTTGGGCTTGCGTGAGATTAGAGGCTTTAGGTTCTATGTACAATTCATATATATATAGTGAAGAACATGAACTGCAAGTTATTGTTCCCCACATGTTTCTAATTTGGAAAACATTCCAAACCTTTTCTTTTCTTGTGCATTTTTCTTTTAGGCTTGAAGTAATTATATTCAACATAGTTCTATGAAGTCAGGACAAGGTTGCTTATCACTCGTTCGGTTTTATATGTTATCGGTTCGGTTTATCAGTTATCGGTTTGTTAGCATACTAAACCAATAAGATATTTGTTATCCTTTAATCAGCGGTCCTTAATGGTTCCGTTATCGATTTTAAAACCGACAAGAAAATGTCTTCTAGGGCCACAACCAACTTTGTCCTCTATGTTCTCCCCTTTCCCTTCTTGTTTCCATTTATTAATATGCACTTTATTTAACAATGTTAACCTCTAAGAGGCAGGTCAGAAGAATTTCACACCCTTCTCAGTGAGTTGCAGTGGTGTATGAGACCTCCATGTTTTTCTCTTGATCTATAAGAAGCATTTAAGCTGGACAGGTGGATGTCATAATTTCAATAACTAGGATTTTTGAACGCCTGCACACTTTCGTTAGTTCACAATACTGTTTACTATCATTGGAACTCTATGACAGCTTCTTTTAGCTTTGTGTCTATGACAGCTCTGGTTGGGAAGTGCTAATCATATTCTGTTGTCCTTCACTTGAATCATCCAAATCCCTAAGTGGCACTCATCTACAGATTTTATTAAAGTATTTCTGCTTTTAGTGGTGCCTAATATTTCCTTTATTTATGCGAAAATTTGCCTGTTGTAAAATGGTGACTCTGGGCTGTTCAAATTATGCTTGTCAAACTTGTCATGTATATTTTTGAGTCTTCTATTGGGCAAAAATCAGCATTACAAAGAACAATTTTGTGCTTGCAGTAAGAGCTTTGATCTTTGGTGCTATTTGGGTACTTTTTGGGAAGCGTGTATGGTTTTTCCCCAACATTCTGGCCGAGGAAGCAACACTGCAAGATTTGTTCCAGGTTTGGCCTCAGAAGGATGAAACCGAGCGACCTAAGTGGACAGCAAGGCTTTTCTACGCAATAGTAGCTGTGGTTGTTATTATACTCCTGAGGCATCATGCTCCTGACGAGGCTGCAAGGGCCAGGTTTGCTTACTTGTACTTTAATCTTTTAAGCTTGAGAGTTCACTTGAAGAAATATAACAAAAAACCAATCCGTATATTTTGAGTTTTCATTTAAACCAAATCCCTATGAAGCTAGATGTCGTATCTTCAAAAAGACGAACTTCAGTAGCAAATAATCTGCAATTTTGTGTCATATTTTGAGAATCAATAAATCTAAAATCCCAAGAGCCAGCAATTCAATGTCATCTTCTCTCATTCTGCGAATACAATTGTCTCTTTCTATCGCGCTGAAAAAGAATTCCTTTATTATCAACTGTTGCAGGTATCAGAAACGAGTTTCCAACATTATCGATGATGTGCTCGAGTGGTCTCCTAGACAGGCTCTGTCAGGGATGATGGATACCGTGGTCAATGTCACCGACTCAAATGATAATGCAACTGATGATAGCAAAACAGGCAGTGAAAAAGTTTCTTTCACAGACGACTTAGACGACGAAGAAACCGATCTGAAAGAAGAGAGTGAGGATGTTATTGGAAACTTAGAAGATAGTGATCATCAGCAACGTGACTTGTAATTTATATAAATGTTGAAACATAAGCTTCAAGATTATTTTTTTCTTCTTATTTTGTATCAAGTTTTATCCTCTTTGTTAGTTCTCTTTTGTGGTAAAGTATATTGCAGAACTCTATTTTGGGGCAACTTAACTGCAACTGCAGAATTTGAGAACCAAGGGTTGAGTTCCCTACGTAATATTTTGAAGCTTGCTTTCAAGACTTCAATTGATAAAAGAGAAATTCACAGTTTATGTCAAGTTAAAATTGTTGTTTTTTTTCGTGCAAAGTTTGAAGAGGACAAGTAAATATGAACAGAGGGAGTATATCATAAGAATTCGAGCATTTATCTCATCGGACACTTTATAGCTACTGATTTCAGTAACTATAAATAATAAGTTAGTCATTGTCTCAAAACTATTGATATTTAATTGCTTTTTAATGCGATTTTTTTTTTTTATCTTATATACAATGTGGGCATGTTGCATATTATTTTCAGTTGAATTCCACTTCAAATTGATTTTTTAGTTCAGTTTTCAGCTTAAAAGATAACGGCAATTTTGTTTTAGGTCGTAAATCGTTATTAAGGACATTCTAACCTACAAATAAATGAGTATTCGCAATAAAAAAATAAGTACCACGAATTTGAGAGAAAAATAATTGACCCACCCATTTGTTAGCTTAACCCATCTCAATTCAATCCATTTCAGCCTATTAAAAATTGAGTTGATATGTAACCCAAATTGATTTTTGAGAAATCTTATCAAAATATTTTTAGAAAAACTTTTTTTTTGATTTTATATGTTATGTATAATTATAATAAAGAAAAAAATAATCTTATTAGGTATTAAAAACTAATAAAATAACATATAAAGCTATTACAACTTAGTAAAATTTGACGGATTAGATTATGACCCATTACGTAACCATTTTGACCCAACCCATTTTAGCCCAAACAAATTTGAATTGAATTTTAACCCATTTTGACGTGCCCAAATTTAACAAAACAGACTCAATTACCACCCTGCTCACCAACATCCATAACCAAAAAAAAAAAAAAAAAGTTTTGGCCGATAGCCCTTTTATCAGCTGTAGCTAAAGGAGAACAAAGCAAAATCAAAGAGTTCCGTCTTTTTTAGCTCTCTCCGAAGAGGTAAAGTGAATGACTTTGCTGAATTTATCAAGTTTTTTGATAATTTTGTCTGATTAAATTAAGGGAAAAAAAGTTTATATTTTTGAATGTTGACACTAATTACTCTTTACCAATAATTGTATTTCTCATAATTTATTAGTTTTTCCTGTTCAATATGAATCAAATGGGATTTTGATATGTTGTTGTTATGGGTTTTTCTTTACTTTCTCTATGTTGCTCCAAAATCTTGGAAAAACCCCAGCCTCTATCCCTCTCTCGAATCTGATTAAGGTGTTAAAAGTAATCAATTTTCGAATTTGTTAAAAACATAACAGAATGAAAACAACAGATTCATATAGTTAAAAATATAATACAGTTGTTATTTTACATTTACATTAGGTCCAGTGTTTGTTAGGAGTATTTTATTGTAGTTAGATATATTTGTATTTCAGTATTAGAAAACATTTAGCTTTGAGAGAGCTACTATTTTATCTTAATTTTTTATAAAATTAGTACTGCATCCGTTTTAATTACCTTTTCTTATGTTTAAGTAATTTGTTTCATTCTGTGTAATTTGGCAGATGGAATCCTATGAATCAAAGCAGTCCTCAATTTGCAGGTTAGAATGCTTTAGTTGAACTTGTAGTCTGGAGTCACCAACTTGACCAGAACTATGTTTGCTACTCGTGGTGCTCATCGATTCTCCAAAAAGCTTCAGTCTTTTCGGGGTTTTCCTCTCAAGAGCTGTTCTTGGTTTAGCAGAACTATAATTAACCATGTACATTCCTTTACTCAATTCAAACAGAGGAGACCTGTACGACGAGTTAATCAACTGCCGAGCAAGTCTACCAAATCTGTTCTGAAGCAAGACACAGATCTCCCTAAAGTTTTCATGAGGGATACAGTTACAAGAATATCACATATACTGAGATTTTCAACTTGGGATTCTGCTCAAGAGCAGTTGATGGAACTTCCCATAAAATGGGATTCCTACACAGTCAATCAAGTTCTCAAGACCCATCCTCCTATGGAGAAAGCCTGGTTGTTTTTCAGTTGGGCCTCTAAATTGAAAGGCTTTAAGCATGACCAGTTTACCTACACGACTATGTTGGATATATTTGGGGAAGCTGGGAGGATTTCATCCATGAACTATATCTTTCAGCAGATGCAAGACAAAGGAATCAAGATAGATGCAGTGACGTATACATCCCTTCTTCACTGGCTTTCCGACCATGGGGACATTAATGAGTCGATTAAATTGTGGCAGGATATGAAAGATAAAGGATGTGTTCCTAATGTTGTTTGCTACACTGCATACATGAAAGGTTTGTTTGATCATAATCGAGTTAAGGAAGGAGCCAAGATATACAAGGAGATGCTTCAATCTGGCTGTTCTCCCAACTGCCACACATACACTGTCCTTATGGAGCATCTTGCTAGTTCTGGTAAGAGTGATTGGCTTGTTCCTTTTTATTATAGTTGGGAACTTTGAAGTAGCTCAAGTAGTGTACTTAAGAAAGAACTAGCTCAAAATTTTTCCTTCTTACATGCAGAATGCTTATAACAATTAATAAAGTTATGTGGACCACTTCTTGGGAAGACACCATTTTTTTAAATAAGTGTTCATCAAACTTTTGCATAATTAAGCTTATCCAAAATTTCCCTTAGTTGTGAATAGTTGGTGTTCTATCTTCTGAAGTCTGTAAAGCATAAGTACATGGACTTGTCTATGGCTACATCAGTTCAAATGCGGTACTTTAAGGTTTATGAACTTATGAAGGATCCATACAACATATTCTAAAGCTACTCTCATATACTCCTTGAGCTATAAAGTGTGGGGAACTGAGCCCAGTTTTGACCCGTGATGTGAACAGAGACGTTAGGTAGTGTTTTGCAAGACATCTGCTGCTTGAGTAGTGGCCATATGCAATCAGTGATATAGCTTTCTTTTGTTAGGAGAGTGGTGCTTAGGTTATCCTTGTTTAAGAGTGACAGATGACTAAGAGAGACATTGGTATCAGAATGTATGTTGTCCATTAATATTAGTTGCAACTGAAGAGGCTAAGAACCTTGTCACTACGTTGTAGACTTGGAGATAAGATAAAAATCTAAGAAACATTTGTACACTTGAAGGTATGTATAGAAATTAGTTCAGGACGGTCTTATTATGGACAAGAACCTAATTGCATCATCCAAAGCACCATGAGTTGAGAAAGTCAAACCAAGGCCAAGCCAACAAAATATGTTCTGCAGACTTCTGATTTGCTTTTTTTTTTTAATTGTTCAAGTGTGAAAGTAAGTGAGCCCTCTGCTGACTGTGTTTCATATAAAGGAGTGCTAAGATTTTCTTGTCAAGCATTTTTGACTTTCTAAAATATATTGTAGCTTATAAAAGACTTTTATCTGTGCCTAGGAATTAACACAAACCCCTAATAATTCTTCCTTGGTAAAAGAGTTGTGTCACTTCAAACTAGTAGGATATAACATATTGACATTGTTTGACGGGGATGTTGGTCGACCCATTTTTCTAATCAAAGTGTTTGATGATTTTAACTGATGGTGACAACTTTCTTTGCGGTTTGTTTTTTACTTTTACTCTTGCCTAAAGGAAGCTGATTATAATTCCAACCCAGAAAAAAGGAAAAAAAAATGAAAAGAAAATTCTTCCTTTATGTGGTAGATGTGTCTGTTTCGCTTCCTACCATTAAATTGTCTATAGATAACACTTCCTTCATATCACACCATTTTATTTGTATGAATTGTCTGGAAAACTGTTGCCTTGTATTATGCTATGCGTGAATGCAATTTTAAAGACCATATAATGTCAATACTTAAAATGGAAGCTTCAATATTTTTGACTTGTAGAAAACTTTGCCAAAAATTGAATGACAAAAAGGTAATAATTTGGCATTCTAAGTTCTCTTTGCTATCTAAAAAATTAAGTGATTATGATCTTGAATTGTTAGAACATTGTCACTTCGAATTCTTGACAACTATATTATGATTCCTTAGCTATTAAGAATCTCATCTGTAGATGTACCATAATTGGTTTTCAGGAAAATTTGATGGAGCTCTCGAGATTTTCAGTAAAATGCAAGATGCAGGGGTCCAACCAGATAAAGCTACATGCAACATCTTAGTGGGAAAATGCTGCAAAGCTGGGGAAACACAAGCAATGATGAAAATTCTTCACTACATGAAGGAGAATTTTCTTGTTCTGCGTTATTCTGTCTATCAAGAGGCTTTCCACACGTTGAAGATGGCTGGGGTGAGTGATCGGCTACTTAGGGATGTTAACCGTCATCTGTCCTTACAAAATTTCAACCAAGATCTGATTGACGAATCAGATGGAATTGCTGAAAGTAGTTGCTTTACTTTGGATGATAGGATGATTTTGTACTTGTTGAATAAAAAAAGTCTTCTTGCTGTTGATTACCTACTAGATAGCTTGATGAATAAGCGTCTCAAATTGGATCCTAGAATAGTTTCAACTGTAGTTGAGGTAAACTGTAGTTGTGGTAGAGTAAATGGTGCCTTTTTGGCCTTCGAAGTCAGTGTGAAATTGGGAATAACCATTGAAAGAATTACATATCTCACCATGGTGGGAGAACTTATTAGAACAAATTCCTTTTCAAGGGTTGTGGACATTGTTGAAGCAATGGTTGGGGCAGGCCTGTCATTAGGGTCAGAACTAACTGCTCTTCTGATTCATCGGCTTGGCTGCGCTAGAGAGCCTGCTTCTGCTGAAAAGTTATTTAGCATCTTACCTGATCAGCAGAAGAGTATTGCTGTATATACTGCTTTAATAAACACCTACTTCACCTTTGGAAATGCTGATAAAGGGCTTGAAATATTCGAGACCATGAGAAAGCAAGGGATAAATCTGGCATTAAGTACTTATTGTGTCCTATTGAATGGTCTTGAAAGAAATGGCTTATTTGATAAAGTGCAATCTTATAGGAAAGAAAAGAAGAGATTTGAATCTGAAAGCTGTAGTAGGGAAATGTCAATGGAGGAAACAGTCTGCGATCTTCTTTTTGCTGGAAATTTTGACAGTTAAGATGCTAGATATGGGTATCTCGACACTTTTCATGATTGATTGGAGTATTTGGAGTACAAATTAGCTGTTGGTACGTTGCTTGTGCTGTCTATTGTGTGTTCGAATTTACAGAAATTGGGTATGCTTAGTATGGAATCCCGCATACTGAAACAGAATGCGGGATAGGTAAACTCGTATGGATCATATTAAAATGTTCTCTCTTTGACAAGTTCAGCTTATCTTTAGAAGCTGTAGCAGCTGGAATGATTGGTCAAATGGGGCTTGACAGCTTGATTATTCTCCTGCAACATTATGGCCTTAAAGAGGTTTATTTTCTAACTCTACTTCTTGAATATGGTGGAAATAAGTTAATAGGAGTGTAGTTTGACTAATATATCGCTTATTAACTCTTTAATCTTTATATATTAATGTGCCTCTTAATTCTAGAATAGCTAATACTAAGGGCAAAATTCGAAAAGATTAATCATCTCTCTCTTGATTGTTAAATTGACAAATGACAACTATTTTGGAACAAGTATTTTTAGTATACATGACAACTAAAAAAAGGAACCGAGGGAGTACTTTACAAAGCTTCACCATCAGTTTGAACTGACAACGGTTAAGTGATTCTCACTCTAAGGAGATGGTTGTATTACCTCTCCTTGGAATTCTCCTTGCATCACACCTCAGTTTTAAGCTTATCTTGAATTGTTGTGCAATGAGAATTCACATGTCAAATTCATTTAAGATTGCCAGTAGGCTTACTTATAATGATCCTTGGTTTCGTGACAAAAAATATATATATCAGAGTTAAAGTCGTGTATTTGTTCTGATGGAGAATGAATGGCATATAGGTACTTGAAGTGGCATCAGAAGCATATGCTCTCGTTAGATTATAACTGTAAGTTATTAAGCAGTAATAATTGACCTTCGGTCACCGTTAAATGATATTTGGCAAGAAAGTTTAACCTGAGATCAGCATGGTGATCAAGGCTTGTGCAATAACACCGACGGTAGAATAAAGGATGGGAGCCTGATAACTCAGTTCTATGAAGAAAGCCATGTGAAAAATGATTACCAACCTTCATATACATTCAAATGGCTAAAGGTAATGTTCTGAGATGCATCTGATTTGTGGATTTTAAATTTTGAGTTTTTATTTTTACATGTGTTGACTTTGTATTTTATGCTAGGTAACCTTGATCTTTATTACATCAAATCGATTGACAAAGTAACAGGATAGGGAAAACTGAAATCGCCAATGTTATCACTCCTAAGTCTCCCAATGGTTAACAGTAGTAGTAGTAGTTACTTATCATAGTTATTTGCAGTTTTCATTCTCGTAGTAGTTATTCTCCGTAGTAATTTGCAGTTTCTTATTCCTGCAATGTTAGGAAGTCATGTCGTAGTTGCTAGGGGTAGTTATCTTATAAGCTAATTATTGGAATAAGACAAGTTATCTGTACATTTGGGTGGAATACATTTACTTGATTAAAAAAAAAAACTTAATTATCTTTGGCTACTCTGAATGAAGATTTGCTAAACTAGGATTGGTGGCTGATGAGAAAAAAAGTAAATATTCTGAGGCTGTAAAGCTGTATTGAATCAGGTGAACAGTTTTTCTTTCTCATATCAGTTGCTTCTTAGATATTCTTAGGGGATGACACATAGAAAATCAAGACGATTTTATATAGGAAAGATGAAGAGTTTGCATCTGAGGTAACTGTTTGTTGCATGTTACCCTTTAGCTGGTACTTGTTTGTTGAATTCATTAAGATGTTATTGCCCCCTAACTTTCCAGTTTGTGATTGTGTGGTTTTGGTAATTTTTTGGTGATGATGTCTTTTGTAAATTGTCATTTTTTGTTTACTTTTATTTTCAGCAACAAGGTGAGAAGGATGTCTTCCAGCTGTTTGCCGAGAAAGTTCATCATAAAGGCTTAGTGTCACGTTGGGCTGTCCTGCAGGAAACACGGGTAGAGTATTTCAGGGGAAAAGATTTTGTCGCTTTTGTGAGAAATCATTCAGAACTTAAAAGACATACTAGAGTCAGATAAAGGTTTGGAGCCTGAAGATATTGCCAACACGCTGCTTCAAAAGAATCTTTTAGTCCGCTGTGATCGTGTGGTGAAAATTGTTCGACCTGGGAAGAAAAAATTATCTTCTTGGCCAGCACATTTAGAGATATACCGTGTGAGTATCTTTCTTGATTCAGTCAACTATTGGGGATGTTAAAAAGTTCCTGACTTTATGTTTAATTTTATCTTTACTAGTCTGTGGTTCTGCTCACACATGTATTTATGGTCCTATCATATCCATGACCAGTGAGTATGACATAGATGTGGATCCTCTATACATTTCAAAATACAGTGAGAACTTCCTAAAAATTGTACATGCTATGTGGGTGAGTGTATCTGTTATTTACACCACCTGAGACCTTATTACATAGTTTGGTCTTTGCATGGATTTATTATGCTTTGATCCTAACTTGAACTTTGCATATGGACTTAGAGAACGGATGAATGGTAGGGTTACTGAGCTAACTCTTGTGCTAGAAGAATCACAAAAAGATATGGATGAATGGTATGGTTTTGAAATAATTATATGCATTTCTCTAACAGTATTTGTTTGGATCCCTCCCTATCAATGGAAGCTTAGTTTCAATGTGATTGGCTGGTCCAACTGGTACACTTCCTGAGATAGTAACAAATTTCATTAATATAAAAGAGAAGTTCTTAGCACAAAGATAGTGCTAAGAGACAAACCATAGTCGCAAGACTTCCAAATGAATAAAACAAAACAAAACCAAGTCTTTGTCAGTTACAGGGATCCAATGAGATCAACTAAGGACTTTACATCTTGTACTAAAGCTTCTTTACACCAAAAATGAACAAAAATATACAATTCAATTTAATCTTCTGTTCAGAATTTGCTGAATCTTCAAATCTTTTGGAGTTCCTTCGACTCAAATTATTCACCAAATGCAGGCTGAATCTTTAAGAGTTTTTTTTACATCTACAACAAATTTCCACATTTTGACTTTCTTTTGGGTAACCTGAAATTAATCTTTTTCCATAGTTTGCATTCAACTTTTGATGTTAAGTTTCTTCAATGGATATCTGCAGGATCAAGTATTTTCTGAAAATGATGCCTTTTTTGCATGGGCATTTGTGAAAAGAAGACCCCTGTGGCAAACACTTCTCTCGTTTTTGTGGCCGGTGTTAACACTAGCGATTTGCTTGTTTCCTGTTTATCCCCATTGGGCCAAATTGCTTATACTATACACATGTGCTGGTCTCCTCCTCCTCATACTTGGTCTGCTATTCAGTAAGTATATGTTGCTTGTTACCCTTTTTTTTCTCACACTTGTTATTCAATTTTATTTTATTTTGTTTTTTCTTGTATAGAGTTGTATCATGCGCTGTGATGTGGCTACTCTAAAACTTGAAAGCATTACAGCTCTTGGCTAAAATATTGTAGCATATGAGGGATTCGTCTTATAATTTATTAAGTTTATAGGTTTCTTCAATCATCAAATACGTTGTTGGCTTCACACTTATCATGTCAGCATCACGATTTTGAACACATATTAGCTAAATTTATATATCATAGTTGACTACTAAAGCAATGATGTTTGGGCTTGTGTGAGATTAGAGGCTTTAGGTACAATGTACAATTCATATATATATATATATATATATATATATATATATATAGTGAAGAACATAAACTGCAAGTTATTGTTCCCCACATGTTTCTAATTTGGAAAACATTCCAAACCTTTTCTTTTCTTTTGCATTTTTCTTTTAGGCTTGAAGTAATTTTATTCAACATAGTTCTATGAAGTGAGGACAAGGTTGCTTCTCACTCGTTCGGTTTTATATGTTATCAGTTCAGTTTATCAGTTATCGGTCAACCAATAAGATATTTGTTATCCTTTAATCAGCGGTTCTTAACGGTTCCGTTATCGATTTTAAAACCGACAAGAAAATGTCTTCTAGGGCCACAACCAACTTGGTCCTCTATGTTTTCCCCTTTCCCTTCTTGTTTCCATTTATTAATATGCACTTTATTTAACAATGTTAACCTCTAAGAGGCAGGTCAGAAGAATTTCACACCCTTCTCAGTGAGTTGCAGTGGTGTATGAGACCTCCATGTTTTTCTCTTGATCTATAAGAAGCATTTAAGCTGGACAGGTGGATGTCATAATTTCAATAACTAGGATTTTTGAACGCCTGCACACTTTCGTTAGTTCACAATACTGTTTACTATCATTGGAACTCTACGGTAGCTTCTTTTTGCTTTGTGTCTATGACAGCTCTGGGTGGGAAGTGCTAATTTTATTCTGTTATCCTTCACTTGAATCATCCAAATCCCTAAGTGGCACTCATCAACAGATTTTATTAAAGTATTTCTGCTTGAAGTGGTGTCTAATTTTGCCTTTATTTATGCAAAATTTGCCTGTTGTAAAATGGTGACTCTGGGCTGTTCAAATCATGCTTGTCATGTGTATTTTTGAGTCTTCTATTGGGCAAAAATCAGCATTACAAAGAACAATTTTGTGCTTGCAGTAAGAGCTTTGATCTTTGGTGCTATTTTGGTACTTTTTGGGAAGCGCGTATGGTTTTTCCCCAACATTCTGGCGGAGGAAGCAACACTGCAAGATTTGTTCCAGGTTTGGCCTCAGAAGGATGAAGCCGAGAGACCTAAGTGGACAGCAAGGCTTTTCTACGCAATAGTAGCTGTGGTTGTTATTTTGCTCCTGAGGCATCATGCTCCTGACGAGGCTGCAAGGGCCAGGTTTGCTTGCTTGTACTTTAATCTTTTAAGCTTGGGAGTTCAGTTGAAGAAATATAACAAAAAGTATATTTTGAGTTTTCATTTAAACCAAATCCCTATGAAGCTAGATGTCGTATCTTCAAAAAGACGAACTTAGTAGCAAATAATCTGCAATTGTGTCATATTTTGAGAATCAATAACCTAAAATCCCAAGAGCCAGTAATTCGGTGGCATCTTCTCTCATTCTGCGAATACAATTCTCTCTTTCTATCGTGCTGAAAAAGAATTCCTTTATTATCAACTGTTACAGGTATCAGAAACGAGTTTCCAACATTATCGATGATGTGCTCGAGTGGTCTCCAAGACAGGCTCTGTCAGGGATGATGGAAACACTGACTCAAATAATAATGCAACTGATGATAGCAAAACTGGCAGTGAAGAAAGTGCTTTCACAGACGACTTAGACGAAGAAACCATTCTGAAAGAAGAGAGTGAGGATGTTATCGGAAACTTAGAAGATAGTGATCATCAGCAACGTGACTTGTATTTATATAAATGTTGAAACATATGCTTCGAGATTATTATTTTTCTTATTTTGTATCAAGTTTTATCCTCTTTGTTAATTCTCTTTTGTGGTAATGTATATTGCAGAACTCTATTTTGGGGCAACTTAACTGCAATTGCAGAATTTGAGAACCCTACGTAATATTTTGAAGAGATGCATCTGATTTGTGGCTATACATTCAACTTACCAATCTTCATATACATTCAAATGGCTAAAGGTAATGTTCTGAGAGATGCATTTGATTTGTGGATTTTAAATTTTGAGTTTTTATTTTTACATGTGTGTACTTTGTATTTTATGTTAGGCAACCCTGATCTTTATTACATCGAATTGATTGACAAAGTAACGGGATAGGGAAAACTGAAATTGTCAAAGTTTGTTTCGAGTGAAGAAGATTGTCCTGAACTTTTTGCATCATCTTATAGTTGCAAATTCTACATATTCTTCTAGTATTAGAGCATATGAATTATAACCTTGAAGTGAAAACTCCCAAGAATGCTTGAAGATCAATTAGAGCATATAGAGTAGAATTAAGTTATGGTGGTGGGGAGTAGTACTTGTAAATTGAAACCCTTAACACATAGTTCATAAAGTAGTGTATTGTTTCAGAATGGAAAGACTAAAGAATCTTTGATTAATTTCTAATCGCGGAAAGTCTGAATCTATATCACTTTTATTATATTTATTAAATCCTTAATTTGTTCGTAATAGGAATGAATTATTTAAATGTTGTAAGAAATTTAAAGTCATTAAATCATCCCAATGAGATTTATGTCATCAACATAAACGACAAGTATAACAAATTCTGATGTCGTTTTCTTAATTAAAATACAAGGATAAATGACATTGTTTATATAACATTCATTTATCAAGTACTCACTAAGACGATAATACCACATATGCCTTGATTGTTTTAGACTATATAATGATCTTTAACTTGATTGAAAACATCTCCCGAGACTTAGAATTACATGCTTCAAGCAATTTGAATTCTTCTGGAATTTTCATATAAATTTCATTATCAAGTGAACCATAAAGATAGGCTGCAACCACATATATTAGATGTATTTTTAAGATTTTCATGTACAACTAAATTGATGAGATATCGAAAAGTTATTGCATCAATAACAGGTGAATATGTTTCTCCATAGTTGACGTCGGGTCTTTGAGAGAATCCTCGTGCAACAAGGTGTGTCTTGTACCTTACAATTTCATTTTGCTTTCGCACAAAAACCCATCTATAACCAATAGATTTTACACCATCAGGGGTTCGGACTACAAGTCCAAAAACTTCATGTTTAGCAAGTGAGTCTAATTTTTCGAGCCATCAGTGAGATACCACTCTAAAAGGGTTAGAATTCTAACCTTGTGTCAGGACCTACGGGTCGAGGGACAATCTCAGGTAGACAGTTTCTATGGGGTGTTGATTGAATTGCCTCTTGTCATTTTGACCAATCACATCTTCGTCCATATTCTTTGATAGATTTAGGCTCTTGCATAATATTTAGTGCGACATTATATGCAAAAGCATTACACTATAATTGTCGATCACTCAAAATTTATCCCATAACTAGTAGAACTTATTTAAAGTTCTTCATTCACTTAAGTCTCGAATTCACTGATTTCTTCAAGAATATCAGGATTAATCAGATCTTGAACTTCTTCATGAAACTCTTTTATACTGTCATCTTTATCATTTCTCGTGCTTCCTTTTCTAGGATTTTTATCCTTGAACTCAATGGTTACCACTTGTGTTAAGGATTCAAAAGCCATGACACTAGTTGATAGTCCTTTTGGGACCTCAATCCGGAAAGACACATTCAATGTAGGGATATATGCCTTAGTTTTCCGTCTTGAATCAGTAAATGCATCTGACATTTGATTTGCTATTTTCTGTATGTGGATGATCTTCTGAACCTCTAGTTCACATATAGGGGTACGTGGATCAAAATGAGATAGTGACGGAACTTTCCACGCAATTTCCCTTTTGGGTTCATTTTCCTCTCCCCCTAATTGTGGGAAATTTGTTTCATCAAACCGACATTTTGCAAATCGAGCAGTGAATAAATCTCATGTCAATGGTTCAAGGTGACGAATTATGGAGGGTGAGTCAAACCTAACATACATGCCTAACCTTCGTTGAGGACCCATCTTAGTAATGTTATTGTTTTGTTTCCAAGTGTAAGGGATCTTATCCGTACCTTTGGGTGGAATATTAATATCGGGATAACTTATCCAGAAACAAAATAGGTAAAATGACTAAAGTATCCCTTTAAAACCTTTTTGTACATCACTTTTCATATTCATGTATATTTACATCATTTTTCACAACCTTCAGTACTCCTTATTTTTATGATATGATAATTCTTCATATTTTTTCATTAAAAATTACACTATAATTATAATTTTTATTTATGAATATATTATACGTTAAATTTATTTGACTAATTCTTATGTTTATTTATATTTGAGAACCTTTATATTTTGATTTCTCTACTACTGAATTACATATATTTAATTAAATATTTTTTTAATCACTTGAAAAATTATATTTTATATATCAATTAAATGAAGATAACTTTAATATTTTACAATTTTAGGAGTGATATATGCTTAATTAAAGTGACATAAATAATAAATGATCCTTTGATTTACATTAACAAACTTAGGATGGAACTTTTATAAGCTAAGTTAGATGAGAGTTTTATTTTTAAACACATTTGCTACAATCAGAGAATGCACACATGAAAATATTTAAGTTAAATAAATTAAAATTTTATTTTTAAGAATGAATAACAAAATCTCGCAAAGAAAATATAAGAAACTAAATAAGGTGGGGGGTATTTTGGTAAACAAACAATTTAATTTTAGAAATAATACAATTCATATTATTTTGAATACAACTAACTAAACAATCAATAAAACATAATTCCTAAATAATTAATCTCATAATCACTTATTCCAACATAACTTGTTTTCAAACCGAAAGACCCCTTAGTCCTAGAATATCACTAAATATGCGCAAAATGCGGTCATTAACTGTTTTATTCGTTAGCACTAGTGCCATCCTCCTATGAGTTCAAAACAAAAGAAAATATTATTTAGAAATTAATTATTAGCTACAACAATTAATGTTGTTATGATTTTAGAAAACATATATAATAATTAATTACTCACATTAGCACGGAAAAGAGAAATACTACTATCATGATTTTCACCCTTTAAAATTTGGACCATTTGTGGCATGAGACTATTACTCGACAAGAAATCCCATTGGCTCCTCGTTTGTTCGTTCTTGAAGAATCGAAATAAACGTTGTGGTTCCTCCGGAAACCAAATGGTCTTTGTGGCACTTAATATCACACAAATAGGCTCACTAAGGTTCACTACTAAGAAACTGCTAAAAAAACGACAGACAGAAAAGCGACAGATAGTGTCGCTCCAAAAGGCGACGACATTTGTCACACTGTCCGTCGCTTTTTAATTAAAATATTTTTAAAAAAAATTATTTTACAAAAAGCGATGGACGACATCTCTTAGTCTGTTTTGCGGATTTTTGCGCCAAATATATATATATATAAATAGAGACTTCGTCCGTCACTTTTTATTAAAAATAATTAATTTTTAAATAAAATATTAACCACGTTGTCCGTCGTTTTTGAGTTATTTTTATTTATTAATTATTTTTAAAATTTGCGACAGACGACATCTCTTAATCCGACGGACAGTGTCGTTTAGTCCGTCGCTTTTTAGTCAAAATGTTGGTCAAGCATTTTTTTAAAAACGACGGACAAAGAGATGTTGTCCATCGTTTTTTATAAAAAAAATTGGGAGACAAGATTGTATTTTTCTCATTTCTCTTCCCCTCATTCTCTCTCTAATTCTCTCCTCAACTAGTCGCGTCGTCGTTGCCTGCTCGCCGTCGCTACTGCTTGTTGCTTGTTGCTTGCTGCTGCCTGCTCCCCTCGATCTCTTCATTCTCTCCTTCTTCTTTAAAAGTTAGAGTTTAATAATTCATCAAAAAAAAATTAATTTGAGTTATATTGATTTTATTTGTTAGTTTATTAAATTTGTGTTTATTGATTGTTAGTTTGAATGATTTATTGTTAGTTAGTACTTGAATTTGAAATTTTTTATTTTAGGATTAGTTTGAATTTGGGATCTTAGGACTAGTTGAAATAGGATGTTTTAGGACTAGTTTGAATTTGGAATTTTAGGATTAGTTTGAATTTGAGATTTTAGGACTAGTTTGAATTAAGGTGTTTAAGGACTTGTTTGAATTTGAAATTTCAGGATTAGTTTGATTTTGAGATTTTAGGACTAGCTAGTTTGAATTAGATTATTTTAGGACTAACCAGTTTGAATTAAGGTATTTTAGGATTTGCTTGAATTTGGAATTTTAGGACTAGTTTGAATTAGGGTATTTCTTGAGTATATTGAAGAAATACCCTAATTTAAACTAGTCCTAAAATCCCAAATTTAAACAAGTCCTAAAATACCTTAATTCAAGAAAGCTAATCCTAAAATACTTTAATTCAAACTAGTCCCAAAATCCCAAAATCAAACTAGTCCTAAAATTCCAAATTCAAACAAGTCCTTAAATACCTTAACTCAAACTAGTCCTAAAATCTCAAATTCAAACTAATCCTAAAATTCCAAATTCAAACTAGTCCTAAAACATCCTATTTCAACTAGTCCTAAGATCCCAAATTCAAACTAATCCTAAAATCAAAATCCCAAATTCAAACACTAACTAACAATCAATAAACACAAATTCAATAAACTAACTAACAAAATCAATATAACTCAAATTGAAAAAAAAATTGACGAATTATTAAACTCTATCCTTTAAAGGAGAAGGAGATAATGAAGAGAGGGGAGCAGGCAGCGGCAGTGCGACTGGTTGAGGAGAAAATGAAGGGAAGAGAAATAAAAAAAATACGATTTGATCTCCAAGATATTTTATAAAAAGCGACGGACATCATCTCTTTGTCCGTCACATTTTTTTTTAATGTTTGACCAACATTTTGATTAAAATGCGACGAACTAAACGACAATGTCAGTCGCTTTTTTAAAATGTTTGACCAAAGTAGATTAATCAAGATAACCCAAAAAGATAGATCTACAATTAGATGATAATGTATTTTATGAACTATAGAAACATCTTCATAGATAAATTGCCAATAGAAAATTTATATTATGAGGATACTAGTTTAAAATTACTCTATCGATTTCATATAAAAACCTATACCAAGCGAAAAAAAACCAAATATAAGAAAAATCAACACTAGGAAATCTAAATATATGATGAATTTGCAATATCTACCTAAAAATAACACTACAATAAATCTTACTTAAACTAAATAGATAAAAATAAACCAACAAAAAGAATATTAGTGCAATATGAAAATTTTTTAACTCATTAGAAATATCCACGATAACCCAAATACCTTCACCATGTTGATGACAGAAACGAAGAAAATTCATTTTACGGACATCAACTAGATTAGAAACAATTTGAAATTCACTTTAAATCTGTAAATCAATATTTTCAGTTTTTAGAGTAGGAAATAATAAAATAAATAAGATATGTGACTCCAATAAAATAAAGAGTAAGAAGAAATACCAATAGCATGGTACCATTCCTGTCTCCACCTATGTTAATGGCAGATATATATACTACAACTTTTGTGTTGACCGGGCAGAGAAGTGAATTCACTTTAGGTAATTTTGTAATTTGATTACCAAAAAAAAAGTATTTCGAATGTAGGAAATGTGATTTTCTAAAGTCAAAGATATTTCAATAAAAATGTGATTAGTGGTAGATATACTATAACTTTTGCATTGACCTGGCGGAGAAGTGGATTCACTTTGGGTAATTTCGTAACTTGGTTACCAAATAAAAGTATTCAAAATGCGGCACATGTGATTTTCTAAAGTCAAAGATATTTTAATAAAAGTATGATTATTGATAGATATACTATAACTTTTGCTTTGACCGGACGGAGAAGTGGATTCACTTTGGGTAATTTCGTAATTTGATTACCAAAAAAAAAGTATTTCAAATGTAAGAAATGTGATTTTCTAAAGTCAAATATATTTCAATAAAAATGTGATTAGTGGTAGATATACTATAACTTTTGCATTGACCGGACGGAGAAGTGGATTCACTTTGGGTAATTTCGTAACTTGATTACAAAAAAAAGTATTTCGAATGCGGCAAATATGATTTTCTAAAGTCAAAGATTATGATTATTGGTAGATATACTATAACTTTTGCATTGACCGGACGGAGAAGTGGATTCACTTTGGGTAATTTCGTAACTTGATTACAAAAAAAAAGTATTTCGAATGCGACAAATATGATTTTCTAAAGTCAAATATTATGATTATTGGTAGATATACTATAACTTTTGCATTGACCGGACGGAGAAGTGGATTCACTTTGGGTAATTTCGTAACTTGATTACAAAAAAAAAGTATTTCGAATGCGACAAATATGATTTTCTAAAGTCAAATATTATGATTATTGGTAGATATACTATAACTTTTGCATTGACCGGACGGAGAAGTGGATTCACTTTGGGTAATTTCGTAACTTGATTACAAAAAAAAAGTATTTCGAATGCGACAAATATGATTTTCTAAAGTCAAATATTATGATTATTGGTAGATATACTATAACTTTTGCATTGACTGGATGGAGAAGTGAATTCACTTTGGGTAATTTCGTAACTTGGTTACCAAAAAAATGTATTTCGAATGCGAAAAATGTGATTTTCTAAAGTCAAAGATATTTCAATAAAAAAAAATGTGATAAGTGGTAGATATACTATAACTTTTGCATTGACCTAGTGGAGAAGTGGATTCACTTTGGATAATTTCGTAACTTGGTTACCAAATAAAAGTATTCAGAATGCGACAAATGTGATTTTCTAAAGTCAAAGATATTTCAATAAAAGTATGATTATTGGTAGATATACTATAACTTTTGAATTGTCCGGACGAAGAAGTGGATTCACTTTGGGTAATTTCGTAACTTGATTACAGAAAAAAAAAAAAAAAAAAAGTATTTCGAATGCGATAAATGTGTTTTTCTAAAGTCAAAGATATTTCAATAAAAAAATTGATTAGTGGTTGATATACTATAACTTTTGCATTGGCCAGAGGAGAAGTGGATTCATTTTGGGTTATTTCATATCTTGATTACCAATAAAAAAGTATTTCGAATGCGACAAATGTGATTTTCTAAAATCAAAGATATTTCAATAAAAAATGTGATTAGTGGTGTAGATATATATAGGGATAAGGGTCTGAAAAATATCTCAACTTTGGTCGAATTTGTTGTTGCGATACTAAACTTTCATGAGAACCTATTACTTCCCTAGACTATTTAATATCGTATTTTAAACACATATATTTGCCCACATGGACATAAAAAATAATGCAAAATTATAAATAGTAATGTGTCCACGTGGGCACATATATACCTTTAAAATACACTATTAAATAGTTCAGGGGGTAAAAAATACGGTATTAAATAGTCTAGGGAGGTTATAGGTCCTTATGAAAGTTTAGTATCGCAACAGCAAATCCGACCAAAGTTGAGGTATTTTTCAAACCCTTATCCCATATATATACTATAACTTTTGCATTGATCGGAAGGAGAAGTGAATTCACTTCGGGTAATTCCGTAACTTTGTTACCAAAAAATGTATCGAATGCGATAAATGTGATTTTCTAAAATCAAAGATATTTCAGTAAAAATAATTTTAGCTGTTAGCCGAAAAAATAAATAATCACTTTATTAGTAAATGTTTTCTATCCGAACTATCATCTGTTAACTTTTCATACCTGAACACACCTTAACTATCAGTTTATGGAAATATTTGGTGATAGTTGGTGATAAACACACTTCAAATGTTTATCGAAACACACCTCTGAATATTATTTTCTTCTTTCTTAATTCAGAGTACCAACATTATTGATTCACTCTCATCAATTTTACACAAAACAAAGTTGCACCATGCCAAATGATAGTAGCATTTCAGCAGACCATATAAACTTCAACATCACTAACAATTTGCACACAAACTTGATAGTAAACAATGATGTTCAGACCAACTTGTACGAACTTCATCACAATGTGTTGTACTTGGAACAAACTCCAGATTCTACGATTATCACATTCACAGCCCGTAAAGACAACCACTGTCATCGAATTAAACAACAAATTCAAAGTTTCACAGAATCAAGATCCTAAAATACAGCAGCACAAAGGAAATGTTGACAAGTATACAATCTACCTACAACTTTTCATACCTATAACTTTACAGTTTACAAGCCTCTAAATTACACTAAACAGCTAGCCATATGCTTACTGAATTCTTCCTTTTCAACTCTAGTCCTAGTCCTTTTTTTATGTACAGAAAGGAAGAATCGAATCTACTAGGTGCATGACCCCTCTTTTCCATAACATTGAAATAAAAAGCCAAGGATGAATTGCCACCAGGCTTGGACCAGAGGTACTAAAGGTGTGATGTGATGTTTCTACCATCGCTGGCCGGAAGAACCTCCTTCCCCTACCTGAGCAGACTGGGCCTGATATTTCGATTCCTGAAAGCTGCTTTGTTTTCCATAACCATTACCATTCGAATAAGAATGCTGACGCTCAGCCAAACTTCTATCCTTATGCCACTCTGGAACATCAGCAGCATTGGACAGCAAAGGTTCAGAACCTGATGAATGCACAGACTGCAAAGAAACAGCAGAACCAGAACCTTCTCCCTTCGAAGTACCAGCATCTGACTTTTTCGCAAAACGCCCTCCAGAAGCTCTTGCCCTTTTCAAGGCATGCTGATGTCTCGACTCGTGAAGATATGGCTGTATTACGAGGAAGACAGAAAGTATCAGCAACTGAGGATGAGTAAGCAGAATAAACCGAACATATGTTGCATATCACCAGCACAAAATTCGTGCAAAACCATGTCAGCCAATCCTGTGACTTCACAATAAAAATATAGCAGTGGAGAAACTGATATTGGTTATTAATAGCCCAAACATTGGCATAAGGAACACTTTTCACCAAATTATATTCATGACTGGTGTTTTTGACTGAGCAGTTTAAAAAGGTAAAATGACGGTATTCTACACAGATAATAGCAAAGTAATAGCAGATTCTACCTTTCATTTCCTCCTACTTAAGTAACATAAAATTCTTAAAACAGTTGAATTTCTTTTTTAGAAAAGTGAGCTCAGCCAAAGTGTGGGTACATCTCCAATCCGGGACAAGGGAATATCTCCAGAACAGCTAGGCACATGTAACAAAAATATGATGCTAAAAAGGTGCATCATGCATTCTTTAGATAACAGGAGAAAAGAACACCCAACAAGCATCCCAGTGGAAGAGGCATATACTAACCTTTCTCCCTTTTATCAGCTTCTTTTCAAGTTCTGCTTTCGCACGTGACTCTCTTCGCCGCAGAATACCATGATACTGCTTGGCATTGACATAAACAGGCTCTTGAGCCATTTCATGAGGCAAAGGCATCCTCGGATGATGCATATCAAGTACATGAGAAGGGACCTGTATAGCACCTTCAGTTAAGATCTTAAAAAATCTTGTGCTCAGCCATCAACCAGCCCCAGGCACAATTATGTTATAATTAATTATTTTTTTTTATCTTTTTTTTTTAATGATGGATTTTTCTTCAGTGGCGATGTTTTATAAGGTGGATTCCTACTCCTATCCCCTAGGCATATCATGCAGAGAGATCTTTCGGGAAATGATTGTCTGTATTTGTTAGTCGAAGTAGAAAAAACAGGGAAGAGTTCCTTAAAAGACAAATGAAAGAAGCTGCATCCGGAATACCCTTTACACTAGCTGTCCTACAAAATCCATTCAATGATTTAAAGGAAAGGGCCGTGCACACTGGGCGCCACTCATTCTAAATCAATTGAAAGAAGAAATAACTCATCCTGAATTGAACAATAATGTTGTAAGATGTATGATTACAAGAAGGATATTAAGCAAGTCACCTGGGAGTTGGCAATACAGAGGAAGTGAGTGTTTCTAAAATAAAGCTAACTACAAGAAGATATCATGGTTAAACCAACTCATATAAAGACTACGTCTCAGCAACTTCCAAAAGACACATTGAACAACCATGCAGAAGCAGCTTTCTATGTTTAGATATCCCCAAGGACATAAAACACTGAGCAGTCCCAGAGGTATCCCATAATATAAATTGGAAGAAAAGTAAAATTGTCCTCTTAACGTATCAGACCTAAAGCAAAGTAACATGGAAAAAAAAAATGGAAAATGGAAGTTATGAATTTGAACCACATGCATACCATAGGCTGACCAAAAGGTGCCAGTATTCCACCATAGTATGGGTCAACATACAGATTTGGAGCACATGCCTGCATGTCAATTACAGAATAACATCAAAATCAGAAAGGATTAAAAAGGTGAGATAACCCAACAAGCAAATCAAACTTCTCAAACCCCATAGAGTCAAACATACTTACCATGGAGTGTGCAACAAGTTCAAGCTGTGGGGGTTGTGTTATGCTCCCATCATCCTTTGGAGGTATGGTTGACGCAATTGGCTGTAAATTCTGATCTACTTGAGCATAACTCCCATCTAATTCCGAACCAAGAACGCAGAGGCATTACTTAAGTAATTTATAGCCATTAACATCATAAAAGATATATATATTTTTTCCCATCTTTACCAAAACACTTTCCCCGTCAACAAATATGTCACCTTCTTTCCTCTCTATGGAAAAAGATTTAAAAGAAGAAAGTAACTAGGCAAATGAAGCATCATGACAGACTTCCAGTCCTTAACAACTACGCCTCAATCTCAAGCAAATTAGGATTGGCTAAATGAATCCTCACTGATCATATTGCTCCATCCAGACCAATACTATTCAACATTAGGGTAACAAATATTCATATATTATTAGTTGAAAAAAGTAGTAGATTACTTGTCAAAAAGAGAAAAATGAAGAAAAACAGGCCAAATCACTCTGTCAATGACCATAGTGGTTTATTTTAGCTCCTCTTTAGATTGAAGAGAGAAATACAAGGTATTTTGGTGGAAAGAATAACTACCCTCAAATATAGGTGTTTACGCCTACTGGCAGCTTCATGTATTTTACAGGATACATATGATGAAATAGGCATGACCGACTTTATAGCTCCCTACAGGAGTAACTTTGTATAGGGGAGCCTATCCTTGTTGTTTTTGTACAGGAGGGCCTCTCACTTTTTAAAGTTCAGCACTAGCTTAGAGCTCAACTATATTTTTCTATCAATAAAATTTATTTACTGATAAAAGAAAAATCAAGATTGAAGAGATACCTGAATGCATAGGTATGGTCCTTTGTGATTTTTCAGGAGCATCATCATCTTCCTCGTTGGATCCACCATCAGATTGTGATCGGCCATCCACAGCTTGTTCGGGTGGTGGTGAATCTGATGCACTTCCCCGCATCAATCCAAGAGAAACAGGATTATTGCCAGTAGTATTCCACCAAGGTTCTAGGGTGGAATTCGGAACATTATATGTTCTAGCTTCCTCACAATTTGCACTTTTGGACTCTGATTGCATGCTTCTCTAGTTCTAGTAAGTTTAGTTCTTTGTACAATGTTCTGGCAGATAGACAGAAAGCAAAGCAACTCAGTAAATCAAGTTTAAGGGAATCTACAATTATTCCACAAGCACATTGCTATAAGGTTCCATGTCCTACCAAAAGGATCTTAAACTGTAATGAAGGATGCATGAGATGAACAAGACTAATATTTAACAATCATACATTTATTTCGACTTGAACAACATGTTTGTGTCTTTTTTTAATTCCTTTTTCCAAAGGCAATTGTCCTGAACCTTTCATTTCTAATTGTGAAGAACAAGAAAGCCAGATATCAACCATCTATGAATTTAGTACAATTTGCAATTAAAATAACTGACTTCAGCATCCAATACACATAAAGCCTATATAAAACTAACTTCTCAAAGTTGAGATTTTTCTCATTGTTATCACTTTGTGTACTGCTTTTTGAAGCGCAAACTTCTCTAAACTACATTGCTTCACCTATGAAGTGATAACTAATCATTTCATCGCTTAGCTTTAAGGGACGAAGTAATGTCTTTTAATAACATTATAACACTGCATAGATATGCCATTATACTGGAGTTCCCTTACTCCATAAACAAGTTATAGTACATGCAAGAAGAAAGTTATACTTTTTAACCAGATTTACACCAACAATAAACTATATATGAAAAAAGAAACAGAGCTAGGAAGGATAGACTCGAAGTATAAAACCATTTTCCCCCATTTTTGTGACTGTTTTCCTCATATCTAGTGCCCCAAGACCTTTAAAAAAAAAGCTAGGAAGGATAGACTCGAAGTATAAAATCATTTTTTCCCATTTTCTATGATTTCTTTGCTACTGTTTACCTCATATCTTGTGCCTCAAGACCTAAAAGCCATAGCAACTTAACTGCATACCCCCCCTCATCCACCCCACCACCACCACTCAGTGGCGAAACAGGATTTTGACTAACGGGATTCAAAATATAAAGAAGTAAAACATACGAAGAAGCAAAAGGGGCTCAACAACACCTACACATATACACAAAAAAAAAATTTGATCTTGTATATATAGTATAATCTTTCGACCCTTGTGATACCCTACCCTAACTCCGCCCCTGCCACCACCACCACCACCACCACCACAAAAAAAAGAAACTTTAAAGGTATACTCCACAGTAACAAACCATATGCCCCTATTACTAAAATTAGGGAAAACTTATCAGACTTCAATCTATCCCCATCAATAAACCCTTAAGAAGGGACATTTTCCTCTGAATTCACAGTAATTTCAATAAAAAGAAACACCTCAACCCCACCACACCGCTCAAAAATGAAACGTCTTTACTCATAAAATCAACCCACCAAATAATTAACAAAAAACAACAAATCTCATTCCATACAATTGATATAAACATTAGAATTCACAGCAACTTTCGAAATCAAAATTAAACCAAATTAATCAAAATTTTAATTTTCCAATGACGGTGGTGTGTTCACCATCCCAAACAGAGCAAAGGGTATCTCCAGATTGTTACTCCATTGAACAATCAAGAATTGGACTAAAAAAATTTCAGAATTGATCAATTTCAAAAGAAAAAAAAAACTGAAAACCCCATACTCCAAAACACAGATAATTGTACTTGAAGGAGCTGAAAATTGAGAATTGAAAGAGGAAAAAAACTTACCAGTTAGAAGGGAAGAGGCAGAAGAGAGAGTAGAGTGAACAGTGATTAGTGATTGGTGAAGAAGAACATAAAAGATTTTGGGTAAAAGAAAGAAGAAGAAAAGAGGAGGAAGAATGGAGGAAAAGAAAAATTATTTGTTTTGTCACCAATTTATTTTTGGAATAAAAATGAAGTAAGCTTGTAGCGGGATTTTGGAGTAACGATAAAATTAATCACATGTGATTTATAGATTACGAGTTTGATTTATAGAACTAACCAATAATGTTTGTATAAAACTATGTTTTTTGTGTCACACTTCTTCGAGTGCGGTCTTTCTGAGTAGGGATGGGCATTGTATGGTATTTGAAATTTTGATACCGTAATTTCAGTATTCGATTTTTTAAAATGTTATACCATTATCATATTGATTTAATTCAGTATTTTGAAGTTTGATTTCTGTATTTTGCAGTTGGTAAATCGATAATCATAGTTTATTCAACTTCGACTGATATATACTCGTATAATAGAATATTATGACTCTGATAATTGAAAAAGGGTCTCAATTGTATTATTCCAACACATTACACATGTATAAATATATATTCAAAAGAAAGTACAAACAACTTATTTTGTTAATCAATTACATTTAAATACAGTTCAATCAAAATATAGTAGTCAAAGTTTTAACTTCTAAATATTTAGTTTATATTAATACTATGTTGCATATTTGTTAGTATGTTAATAATATGTATATGTTATTTATGTAGCTATATACTTCGGTATGATATTCAATATTTGGTAAGTTGTTTCTAAATATCAAATATCGTATCAAATATATTTTTTTAAATGTATACCATGTACCATACCAAATATTATAATACCAAATTCCCGATATCAATTTTTTTGATATGATATGATAATTTTGTATGTACCATACATGCGCACCCTATATCTGAGGATTTGTTAGTGTGTGATATTTTTAACATTCAACTATCTTTTCTTTTATTTCTTTATCTCGAATTATTTATGTCATTTTAAAAATTAATTATCTCAAATTATTTGTTATTTTAAAATTTTAAGACAAAATTAAGTATTATTGTTTGCTTAGTAATAATATAAAAGTAGGGGTGTACACGACCGGGTTGGTTCGGATTTTTCAAATACCAAACCAAACCATTGTGTCAAATTATTAAATTTATAAATCAAACAAAACTAATAAACCTCGGATTTTTTCAGATTTTTGAATTTTTTCGGTAAAGTTTGCATACACACATATAATTAACTTGTGCTCCAAATATTTCTTTAGTCCAACCAAAATACAATTATCTAAGGTGTTTCTTAAAAAAATAACACAAAATATGAGATGAGTACTGATGACACAAAAATATTCAATAAAAATAATAATGAAGTCATCATATAAAATAAATATTGTAAAGTCATAATGAAAATGATCATAATTTAAAAGTACTAAATCATTCTAAAATAAGTTTAATAAGTATTAGTTACATTACTAAATATT
>NW_006239562.1:156345-200185 GCF_000226075.1 Solanum tuberosum
ATTCATAATTCTAAGTTTCAAACTTGAAATAATATATTAAAAGATAAAAACTATGAAATAGTATAAGAAATATTTTAAAATTATATCAAAGTAAATATTTTTATGTATAAAATAAAATTTTAAAATTACATATATAATGTCGAATTGGTTTGATCTCGGGTTGTTTTTTTTTTAGTTAAAACCAAACCAACCCAAATTAGTCGAGTTTTTTTTTTCAATACCAAACCACTAGTCATTTTTTTTCGATCTGACTCGATTTACAGTTTGGTTCGATTTTGTACACCCCTATATAAAAGTTTAAACATTCATGGGTGGTCGCAAGAAAGTTTTTGGATACAGGATTTTAGCCTTTTTTTCAAGTTAAAGAATTAAATTAATAGTTTATACATAATAAAAACATATTTTAAGAAAATATTATGTTTGATTAAATGTTATTGAGTTAGGTGGAATCAGTACTTTAATCCCTAGCTTTGTTGCTATAAATATCTAGAGATTATATCATAAGACATAAATATATAAATAATAAAAAATTGTATAAAAAGGAAAATAATAAGGAGTAGTAATTTAGATAGTCACAACAATATTTATAAAAAATACAAATAATAATAATAATGTACTTTAAAAAGTCTATATCGATACGTATCCAAATTCGTTGTAGTTATATTCATAAAGAGAAAAAACTTTTAAAATCGATTTGACATGATATTCCAAAAGTTATTTTTGCAAAAATCAAATAATACATGCTTGCAGTAAAATAAATATATACTTTTACTCTTTTGAATATCGGAAAAGGGCCAAAAATACCCCTGAACTATCAGAAAATGTTTAAATATACCCCTCATCCATCTATTGGGCTAAAAATACCCCTCAGTCCACCTTTTTTGGTCCATTATTACCCTTAAAACTAACAGCCTTTTGTTTTTGAATTATTATTTCTATTAATTATTACGTGGCATCTTTCTATTGGATAAATTTTAATATCAACCCACCAAAATTTTATCCTACCCACCCGACCCATACCCACATCCCTTAACCCAAACCCAATTAAAAGTTCCATCAAAATAAAGATTGAATCATCTCTTCTCTTCCCCCTTGAACCTAATAACCTATTTTTCTTCTTCCTTCTTTCGTATTAAGCAATTTCAAGATCAATTTCACCTCAAATGTTCAGATTTTTAGTGTTATATTTCGTTGAAGTTGAAGATTCACGTTGTAGCCTTGATTTTTGAAGTTACTTTAGCTTAAAAACACTTAACATTAGTCAATCTTAGTGTGTTATTGATACAAATAAGAGTTCGTATGGTGTTGGTTGTAGCTGACTGCAGAAACATGCCAGCCAGATCAAGAAACAAAGATGACATTTTCTAATTTGAATGTTGTACTATGTGAACATTCTTGTATTTCATTGTGCCACGAAATGACTTTACACTTCTGGAAAAATCAAATCCAAATTTAACTATTCTTATCATTGTTAAACATCACAAATTCACCCAAACTATAAAATTGTAACAGTATTGAATAATACCAAGTCGATGAAATTAGAACGAAAATAGCTACAAAGCTTACACCTAAACTCGATCAAAATAGAAGCAAAACTACACCTAAATTCTACCAAAACCAAAACTTCAAAAATCAATGTTGCAACTTGAATCCTTCAACTTTAATGAAGTATTGCACTAAAAATCTGAACATTTAGGGTGAAACTGATCTTGAAATTGCTTAATACGAAAGATGAAGAAGAAAAATAAGTTATTAGGTTCAAGGGGGAAGAGAAGAGTTTGATCCAATCTTTATTTTTTATGGAACTTTTAATTGGGTTTGGGTTAAGGGATGTGGGTATGGGTCAGGTGGGTAGGATAAAATTTTGGTGGGTTGATATTAAAATTTATCCAATAGAAAGATGCCACGTAATAATTAATAGAAATAATAATTCAAAAACAAAAGGCTGTTAGTTTTAAGGGTAATAATGGACCAAAAAGGTGGACTGAGGAGTATTTTTAGCCCAATAGATGGATGAGGGGTATATTTAAACCTTTTCTGATAGTTCAGGGGTATTTTTGACCCTTTTCCGTTTGAATATTGATAATATTTCATTTTGATCATTATGATATTTTATTAAACACTCATATCTTTATATTAATTGAAAATAATTCTTTTGATCTCTTTCTTGTAAATGTTATAAATTTAATAGAATTTTAACTCTTAAATTATTTAATTATATATATGTAAATATTAAATATTTACCAATATTACTTCTATTATAGATTGATGAGACGCAAAAGCGAAGTCAATGCTAGTAGTTTGGGGTTCTAAATCAATTTTATTTGGGGATTCACATGTTAATATACATATATTTATTTAATTTTCTAATACAAATATAGAGTCTACAAAAAAGCTTGTGAATTTGTTCGAACCCATGAACCTCACCTAGCTCCGACTCTGATAAGACGGGATGAGTGTTGTGTCGATTTTGTCTTAAATCCACAAAATTCCAACTTGCGTCATTTCATTCCTGTTGAGTAATTTCATTTGCTTTCATTTACGATATATTTGTGTTCATTCACATATGTCTTAACCTACACTATCTTGTATCTATCGAAATTCATTCAACCTATATATCGGCTCCTAAAAATATAGGAAAAATGACAAATATACCTCCAAACTATCGTAAATGGTATGCAAATATCCTTCGTCATATTTTTAGGACATTGATGTCCTTGCCGTCTAAAAACAAGAGCATATATGCCCTTCACTCTAACGGAAGACTAAATAGGGACACATGGCGCAATCTTATCCTTCGATCCGATATTTAATAAATGTCGGGTCGGTGGATAGGATTATGACACGCGTATGTCCATTAGTACAAAGAGTATATATGCTCTAGTTTTTGAACGACATGGGTACATATGTCCCAAAAATATGACGGAGGGTATCTGCATACCATTTACGATAGTTCGGAGGTATATTTATGTTTTTTCCCAAAAAATATATATTCTCATATTGCAAATTTTTGTATCTAGATATGATGTGAGTCAATTTTATTTTTAATTTTTTAAATAAAAATACACACACAAAAATGTCTAGTTAGAGCTGTCAGCTTCCTTCTCAAGTTTCGAGGGTGATACCATCAACTCCTTAACGAGAATATTCCCTCGATTCCAAAAATACTTATCGTGTTCAGTTTTTCGATAATTAAACTACATAAATTTTTATTGATATTTTGAAATATATTTATTATATTGATACCGAAAAAGTTATACTGATTTGTAAAACTTTTCGTATAATTTAATTATTTAAAATTGTTAGTCTCCATTTTGTATAATTTCAATTATTGTAAATTTTATTTTAAACATTAATCAAATTAACTAGTAAGAAGTGAAATGTGACAATTATTTTAAAATAAAGGGATTAATAAGTTTTTTTTTTTAATTTTTGATTCCTGATTTATATGGTCCTATTTTGAATTTTTATGATTTAAAACTCATTAATTTTGATCGTTAATTCAAACATAAATTTGTTTTTTTAAATAAAATTTACATATTTAAGAATTACATTGATTTTTTATATATAAATCATAGTAATTAATAATATAAATATTTAAAATTTATAAAATGTCACGATGAAAAAAATAATTTATTGGACTTTGGAAATTTGATGTGTCACGTAAATTGAAACGAAAGGATTCACGTGGCATGTTCTTCTAATAACGGTTGCTTCCTCATCCACGTTGCAATATTGGTAGAAGAACAATATTTTTATAAAACAAATATAGAAAATTGAATTTAAAAAATCTTTTTTTTTAATATTCTATTATGATGTGATTGAGTGTAGGCCTATTGAATAGGTCAGATGGACCCATGGATTGATCCATTTAACCCTTGTAAAATGATATGGTAATCCATTTAGACCCCTTAAGATTTCGTTCTGAACAGTTTAGTCCGGGTCGGTTCGATTTTTCGGAACCCTTAATCTGCAACAAATCAATTGTTGACCCACGAGTCAACTTGGGCGGGTCAATACAATATAAAAATTTAAAATTATGTGATACAACGATGTACGTTTACTAATTAGTCATTTTAATAGTATTTTAAATTATAACAAAAAACTAGGTAACATGATTTATTTATTTTTTTGGAAAAATTATCTAATGGCACGACTTAAGATAACATAATCTTTAAAAATCGCTATAATTTGAATTAATTACAAAAAACTTTTTTATCCTACTCTCTCTTAACATCTGGATACATTACTCCACCTCTATCAAATACATTATAACTTTGTTTGTGTACAATGTATATGGTACAAATGTTATTGTTGATACATAACCCTAATTATTTCAAACTTAAATCAGTATGAATTGATTTATAATTATGTATATGATACATAACTTATGAATCGTTTGCTATGTATCAGACGAAGAAGCAACGTATTCACGAGTTCTAAAAATCCAAAACTATTATAATTTGACGAACTTTCGGGATAAAATATAATTAGTGACCAAATTATTGGGGTTTCTGTACTTTATATTCTCCTTTTTTTCAGCATGAAGGGTGTTGTCTTTGTTTTGTGTGTATATGTTTTGTATGTCATTGTATATCATTGTATACTACCGTATTGATTTCCTAAAAATCCAGTTATTTAGTTGGATGAATATATTCTGTTCATTTGGTTAAGTTGTAAAAAATTCCTCTTGAAAGTTGAGCTTCTATTAAGTTTGGGATTTTTTCTTTCATTCAGTATTTTTTTTATTCTTATTTTTTGTTTAATTATAATTTAAATAAAGGGATAATACATAAATATGTCATTTAACTTGACTTTAACTGACATTTATGTCCTTCAACTTTGAATGTGCACAAATAGACACTTAAATTTATATAAAATTGAACAAACATAGACACATTTATCCTACGTGATATCCTATATGACAATTTTGTATATCCTATGTAGGGCGTCTTATGTGTATTATGTCACCTAGAACGTATATGTGTCTAGTTGTCTAATTTTATACAAGTTTAAGTATCTACTACTGCACACCCAAAGTTGAAGGATATAGATGTCAGCTGAAACTAAGTGAAAGGATATATTTATGTATTATGTCATAATGTCTTTAATAAATTTAAGGAATTTATATTCCACTTAGCAGCCCAAATAAGCTTTTCTTCATCTTTTACTTGTAATTTGTGATTTTTAATACTTGTGAGATTGATACCATGATATTAGGATATACATTCACCTAAATCATATTGCTTACATATTCACAAAAATTATACATGCAATTTTGTAACTTCAATTAATAATTCTATATAAATATAGATGTTAGGTTAATTTAAGTAGGCTAGTAGTAACTCAATTATTAATAATAATAAAATAAGTGAAGAATTCAACATGATTGATGGTTTACCTATAACCCTGTGAATTACAACCTAAATTAAAGCTTACCTACTTTTTTTCTATACAATTTCAAAATAGTTATAATTAAATACAAACAATTTTGAAAAAACTTGAATTTATAACTTGCATTTATTTGATTTAGTAAATGGTTAATCATAAATCTTTATGAATATAATGCTTGATCCTATAATACTTTATTATTTGTCGACCTCATCTATTTATGTATAGATTTGAGAACAACATATTTGTCCTTATCATTAGAGGCGTTTTATCGTAGAATAAGAAACTTCATGTATCAAAATACTCAAATTTACACATTTATATTTTATTGTTCGAATTTAAATTACCATCAAATTAAAATTTTGTTAGGAGATTACTCACAAAATGAGATTTTTCTCTAGATAAGACTATGCCCAAAGTATAAAAGAGGCTAAATTGATTAATTATGGGTATTATAGGTACACATTTGATCATTTCCTCCTATTAATCAAGAAGTTTACAATCTCAAATCAACACTTACAATTATAATAACTATTTCCTCCATTTATATTTATTTGTCATATTTGACTTGACATATTTTTGATGAAATAATAAATAAAATAATAATTTATCTATATCACTCTTAATTGTTATATAAATTATCTCACTCCCTGAAAAATGAATTGATCATAATCAGTACACAAAATAAATATAAAATGATAAATTATATTTTTTTTTAACAAAAAACTGAATAAGTAAATAAAACATCGATTTTTAATTTACTCTCTCCATTTCAATTTGTTCTTCTTGCTTTTCTTTTTAGTTTTTTTTTTTTTTTGACAATTTTTTAATTTCAACTTTTCGCATGACATAATTAAAATCGACCATAAGATTAAAGATTATTTTAATATATTCTACATATCTGCGGTTCAAAATCACAAGGTTCAAACCAAATTATTACTTTTTAATTAAAACTTTGTGTCAAACGAATAAATTTAAATCGAGTGATAGATGAAGAAAGACTTATTAAATGATTTATTTTTGTTGTTACAAAGTATAATGATTTGTACCCATCTATCATATTGCAGTAAATTTTCCTACATAGAGTAATGATAAAATATAGTGATTGCAACAACCAATACATACTGCAATATTTATTTGTGCCGTCACAATGTATAATGAAATTAAAACCATGTGTCAGATTTATATTCAAAGTGTCACATATAATAAATTGAAGGAATTGTGGGTTGTTAAACTCATAACGTTACACTTTAATAACATACAAAAAAAAAGTCTTAATTAACATCGTGACGGATACAAAATTTTCATTCAAAGAATTTGAAAGGGCATGAAAAATAAAAAATGTTCGAAAAACAAAAATATAATGCTTAAAATTTGAATATGGAACTTTAGGGTGAATTTTGAACCCCATAAATCACTGAATACTCAGCCTCTAGTCTTACGTTTTGGAAATTCAAAATATATATACACACTCAAATTCATGTTACTTTATATAGGAATTAAGATTTCATAGCTTTGATAAAAATTCTTAACTACTTATAACATAAATAAAAGAAAATGACGTTATAAAATCTCTTAGTTCTTATTCATAAAAAATAAAAGTCCTTTATAAAAAGAAATTATTAAAATATTGTTATTTGACCATAGCTAATAAAGTTGAATCAAAACTTGATCATAAAATTAAATTCACAAGCTATGGATAATCCATTCATGTAATCTATTTTGGAATTTGAATATGGAACTTCAACGTAAATTTTGAATTTTCGAGGCCTAAATCATATTTCTAATTTTGTAGTTAAGAGATTCGAAATTTATTTTAGAATTTGACTTTGGTTGATTGATAGTTGATTTTAGATGATTGCCTTGATTTTTTACTTTGACTTTGATTTTTGATGATAATTTTAGATGCATGGTTGACTGATTTTGACTTTGACTTTGATCGGGAAATGAACCACCCAACCTAATATGATACTTAGGTCAATAATTTTCTTAAAAACTTAAAGAATACTATCCAACTAAAGTATTAATATATTTATTTTGTAGTTAATGAAAAATAATTTTCTTTTGCCTTTTTACTCTCTTATTAATGAATCACTATGAATGGTATCCAAAGCTCAAATCACGTTCTCTTAAAATATATTTTAGTAAACAAATGGATGACCACATGATATATAGTTAACTAAATTAATAAAATTATGTAATATAAAAGTCACCCACCTTAATGTTTCTAGATTTTGATCCTTCTCGACATAGCAAAGTACGTAAACCATCATTTATTATAGTGGAATAATTCAAAAATTAAAGAAAAATTTGACTACTACAACGCGCGAATTCAAATTTATGAAGAGGAAGGTTTTCTAGTGCAACAAAAACTAACTAAAGTGCCACTATTAAAAAAAGTCAAAATTAATTATGAATTATACTATTTGTTGCTAAATTCAATTCATCAGCTACTACTAATTAAGATTGGCCTAAAACTATGGGGTATCCTAAGCTCAATGTGTCCTAATAAATAAATAAATACATAAATAAATAGAATAATTTTATAATGGCTGACTAAGTGAGTTTTTATTTATTTATTTATATATAGAAAATACATTATATTAAAATGTTCTTCCAAATTGACCGACCAAAACAGTTACTGTCCCTTTTACAATTTCGATGCTTTTTTGTTTATTTATTTTGGCTTCATGTTTTGGTCCTTTTTCTTTTTTTATTCTTTTTTTCTTTTTTGGGGTTTTAAAACCCTATTGAAAAAAAAATGAACCTACTTGTGTGGTGGTATTTTTCATATTGGCAAAAAATAAAGATAAATTTTGTCAATTCGACAAGTCTGATAAATAATTGAACAAAATACGTAGAATGAAAATATTAAACAGTATGATATCTTTCTAGTCTTACAAAAAACTTGTAAATAACTAGACACATAGGTAAGTCTTATCAATTCAACACTTGTGTGTTTAATTATTTCCAACTTTTTTGTAAGACTAAAAAAATATTACTATTCGATATCTTTATTCTACATATCTTGTTCAATTATTCACCAGATTTATATATAGATACAATGAATATTATATTTAAGTCATGTACCGCTAATATAACTTGTGAACAAGACAAATTTCGCAAATTCAACAAAATTTGTGAACAATTCAAAAATAGGTAGAAATGAAGAGTTTACTAAAGTAATTATATCCTACTGGAAAAACTTGTAAAAGCATTGGTATCATTTGGTAAAGTAAATATGTGTTGTGTTAATAGTTCAACTCATATATGCTTTTACGGTTCAATAATTAATTCAAATATATCCTTATTTTAAGTGAGAAAAATAATTACGTCCTTAAGGTATGTAAAATTGGACAATAATATCCTTTCTTAAATAATTTAACATTTCTTCAACACGTTAAAGTGAGTCAAAACTAAAATGCTACTCTTTCCATCCACTCTTACTTAGCTTATTCACTATATTAAAAACAAATATTCACTTACTTATTTAGTTTAAAAAATCAAAAAAATAATTTCTCACTTAATTTAATCAACTAAATCAATAAATACTAAACAAGTAAAAATGAACGAAAAAACGAAGCGGTGAAAAAATAAAAATAAAGGAGAATGAAACAAAGGTTCAAGTTTGACCTTTTGTTTGGGCAGTGGGCAGGCTGCCCCAATTTATTCTACTATAAATATAAACCTACTCCAACATTTCTATTCTCATTTTCTCCTTCTAGCTTAGTGCTTTTTCTTTGACATAACTCTATATATATATATAGCTAAAATCTCTATAATTTTGAGTTCTGTTTAAGTTATATATGCTGACAGTTTAACGGAAATCTACGAATATCACACAATGGATCCATCTTATTCTCCTAGTAGAAGAAGAACAAGAAGTTCAAGAATCATGACACAAAATCAACAACAATTGAAGAATGATGAAGATGTTTCTCCATGTAAGAGTACTACTACTACTAATTTATTGAAGAATAATGATACTACTAGTATTAATAATATTACTAGTGAATATTATTGTTCAACTCCAAAGTCCAAGAGATATCAAATTCCAAAAATCAAGAATTGTCCACCAGCACCAAAGAAGAAGAGAAGAATAGTATTTTCATCATCAACAACAACAAGTACTTGTAATGATATTAGTTCATTGAAAAGAAGTCCTATTTCTTTCTTTACTACTACTACACCACTAGATTTAGAGCTCTTTTTCAATTTTGCACATTGAGAAAGTATATGTACTAATAATTATATGTTAGTTCTAACTTCTTGTTGGTTGCTATGGTAACTTTATTCTATATATTTCTTGTTTTCTTTTAATATGGATATATCTTGGCATAGATTTTCTAGAGAAGGGAGAAATCCCCCTCTACTAAAAATTAGCGACAGCTAAACAATAGAATTCGCCACAAATTCTACGGATTAGCGATGAATTATCATAAAATTCTGTTTGGTACAAGCAAATGACTAGGTTGTTTGGACTCTTCATTTTCAGTGTCATCTCTGTGTCGACACGATGTAGGTGGAATGTGGGATCTATATTGGATTTGATCAATCGATTTTGGATATTTTGATCAAAATTGATACAGAAATTCGAGATAGATATAATGATTTCTGTAATCAAAACAAAAGTTAAAGGAGAAATAGAAAAATATGGAATAGATTGTTTATAGAAGTTTTTATATCAATCATTTCTTTCTTTCTTTTTAAAATCTCCTTTTGAGATTCTCCTGTTGATCAATATTTTCTTCCCGAGATATCTTGCAAGTTTTTCACATAATGTCTTGAAATTTAGACATATAACTCTATTTTCAAATATTTGAATTATTTTAGCCGAATCTTCACATCAATATTTGTATCCTAAAATTTTAAAATTTAAATAATGAAAGATTTAACCTCTAAATTTGCACCCATATTGAGCACTTGCATCCGAGTTCAAGCAATTTAATTTACCAATAAATTAGTGACAAGGTTCATAGCTAATTTCAATTTTTTTAAAGGGAAAAAAGACAAATATACTCCCGAACTATCATAAATGATATGCAGATATATATCCTCCGTCATATTTTTGGGACATTGGTGCCCTTGCCATCCAAAAACCAGAACATATATGCCCTTCACTCTAACAGAAGACTAAATAGGGACACGAGATGCAATCTTATCCGATATTTAGTAAATGTCGGGTCGGTGGATAAAATTATGACATGTGTATGTCCGTTAGTATAAGGGGTATATATGCTTTAGTTTTTGGACGACGTGTGCATTGATGTCCCAAAAATATGACAAAAGGTATTTGCATACCATTTACGATAGTTTGAAATATATTTGCCCTTTTTTCCCTTTTTTAAATCATCCAAAGACTATTGGTTCATGGTAGGAAACTCATGGTCATATATAATGGAGTACGTATTATATATCATTCCCTATTTAAATATCAAACTTTATTTTATAGCAATATTCAAACTAGTTATGTGAGTCATTTAATTAAACCAAACTTTTATCCACAACAACATTCAAACTAGTGGCATACACCTATTATGTGTTACTTTATTTGTTTGGTCTTTTACTTATAATAACTACTCCCTTTATTCTATTTATGTAAAAGTGTTATTTTTTTAAAAGTCAAACAATTTTTTCTGTAATTTCCAAATCATTAGCTATGTTAATTTTTTTAAAAAAAGGCCAAATCGATGATTTTACCAAAAACAAAAGAGGATTAATATTTAATTATAAATTTGTTTAGACAAATTTCACTGAAGAAACTCAAAAAATTAGCTATGTTAACTTGTAATACTTTTTATGTAATTTTTAAATATGTATGATTTTATTTTTAAAATTTATACCCAAACTTATAATTAAAATTAAATAGTGTTTTGATCTTCGTACTCTAAACCTCTTCACATAATTTGGGACATAATTGTGTGGTAATGTTGTGACAATCTTCAACAAGCTTTGGTACCATGTTGAAGATATTTCTATTTGTTGTTCTTGTTCTTTGTGTATAGGGCATACTAATTAATTATAAATTTCATGTTTACTTATGGTTGTACTACTACTTCTCCTTTCATTATTTGGTCTAGAATTTATGGCTGAATTTTGGAAGGTCTCATGAAAGTGGCAATTAATAAATGGAATTTGAATTTTATGTCTATGATTAATTAACTACCAAGAACTATCCACTTTTTTGGTGTGGGGTTGTTTGTAACAAATTTTGTCAATCACAAAAAAATATATACTGTAATTACAAAATAAATAAAAATTATGATTTTATTTATCAAGATAAATGTGAGTACAAATCTGTATGTTTTCTTGATTCTTCTATGTGAATTCTCTCTTTGATTCAATGGTTGTCAATAGCGTATTTTTCAAATGTAAAATTATATCTGATCGCTATATAATTTAGGTTTTGTTGCCTTAAATATTGAAATATGAGGTGTGCTTCAAGGAAATCTAAAGTAGGCACAAGATATGGTATGGTATAAATGGCCATAACATAAGTTGTTGGGAATTTATAATTTTCTTAATTATTTAAACAAAAAAAAATTCTAGTTTTATAGAAAATGGAGTTGTTGATTTGGGCCTTCTTTTAGGGTTATATAAATAATAATCAAGGTAGGTGTTTTTTTTAAATCATGATTGACTTGTATCACAATAGCAATTAGCAAGGTTGTGTGGTAGAGGGCATTTTAATGCACTAAAAATTCTTATGTATATTTAGTCCATTATATTGTACTATAGTATAATATAATGCGGGAATATTTTATTTTGTAATTCCTTACCTACATCGAGAGCCTTCACCTAACCAAATATTCGAGTTTTAAACTTAATTAATGAACTTCTTTTAATATGATTAACATAATCAGTGCAATTTTTCAAAAAAAAGGTCAAAGCAGAATAAACTCAGAATGAAATAATTAATGACTTATGACTTTTTTTTTCTTAAAAAAATAAAAATACAATGTCACGTGTAATTTTTTATTTGACAAGTGAATTCATAATTGCTATCATTTGGATGTGCATAGAGTTATCAAAATGGGTTAGCTCAGCCCAAGCCTTGCGGGTCAAGGAATTTGATGGCTTAAGGCGGGGTTCATTTGAAAGGGTCTGAAAATAGTCAAACCAATTTAACCTTAAAAGGGTTGCGGGCTGAAGCGGGCTAACCCTTTTTTCTTTCATTTTTTTTTTTCATTTTTTTTCTAAACTAGACTTAAAATTCTGTCAATTTTAAGTTTTTAACATGTCTAACAAAATTATTTGAAAGTATATAATAACTACAATCATAGCATACATTATACATACGATTAGTGATATTTTCAATTACAATTTCATATCTAAACTATATAATACATCAAGAAAATGAGAAGATTTTCAAATCAAATATGATAGACAGTAACATTGTTCAATAATTCTAGCAAAAAATATTAAAGAAAAAATATTAAACTTTTTTGACAAATAAATGAGTAAAGGATATATGAAAAAAAAAAACTTATAAAATTAAAGAATGATTACACCTAACAACTTTAATTATTTTAATTCAAATTAAATAAATACTTCTGGCCTATGAACCAACCCTGGCTCGACCTCGATCAAGCCTCAAGGGCCAATGACTTATTTGGACCGAGCTTGTAAGTCCTATGGGCTAAGCCCATTTAATGGCTTTAGCCTTTAGGTGTGCACAAGATAAATCATGTTTCAATGTAATAGTTTACAAATTACACATAAAAAAATCATCCACATTAGACAAGCCTGTACAATCGTTATGTGTAATTAATATTATAGAATTGTGGGATGTTATAGGTTAAATAGTAATGAACGATGAGTTAAAGAGGGGAATGGAAGGAATTTAAATTTAAGTCTGAGGAATGGTTTTAAGTAATTACAGTTTGTAACAAATGAAATAAATATGCAGTATATAAGTGGTTGTTTGGTATTGAAAATATTTACTACAGTACGATATAGATGAGTTTAAGCCATTATACTTTGTAACAACAAAAATAAAAGGCTTTTCACCTACTTGACGGCTCGATAAAAAATAATTATAGTTATTATTCAGAATATGATATTATTTTTTATTATCGAGAATATGACCATAAATAGAAGAGTACTATATATGACACATATTAGGATAGAAGGTTTTAGTAAGCAGTGTAGTGTTGTTTCTTACTTAGGGTGATTGGTGTTTGCAATGGTATTAGTTATATTTAATTGCACTGTTTATTATTGTTTATAGTAATCTAGTCTAGCATGTTGTTTACTGTGTTTTGATCATCACATTATTTTATTATTGTTTTGGCTTCCTTTCCAGTAGACTTCACTCTGTTACCTTGTTACTTGATATATTCTTTATATTGTCTCATTTTTCCTTATATTTGAATTTATTGCACTTGATCTTTCGAAAACATCTTCTCTACCCTTACGAGGTAATGGTAAGGTCTGCGTACATTCTACCCTCCACAGACCTTACTTGTGAAATTTCACTGGGTATATTATCGTTATTATTAGCAAAATATACATTTAGAAGAATAATAATAAACTTCAAGCTAATAAAGGAGATTCACGACTTAAACGATCTTGTATACAAAGTGTATTTTTTTTTAAAAATAAATAAATATTATGGATGCTCCATAGAAATTCTAGATTAGCCTTGGTTTGACCCTAAATTTGTAAGTTAGGATAATAATTTAAAGAAGGGAAAATGCCTTGATATACCCCTCAACTTTGTCATTTAGAGGTGATATACCCCTCGTTATAAAAGTGGCTCACATATACTCTTACTGTTACAAAAATGACTCACATATACCCCTACAGTTACAAAGGTGACTCACATATACCCCTACCATGATAAAAGTGAAAAGGATAATTTTTAATTTCACTTATTGATTTATTTACACATAAATTATTTTTTGATTTCTTTAATTATTATTATTTGAGTTTTTTTTTTTAAAATTTTTTCTTTCATTCTTTAGAGTAAAAATAAGACAAATAAAAAGAAAGAATTGTGAAATGAAAAAAGATTAAAAAGTTAAAAATATTAATTAATTTTTTTGTGGCTATATTGTAATTTAATTTTTATATATGTAAAAAAATAATATTTGGGGCATCTATAATAAATTTTACAAGAAAATAAGTGAAATAAATAAATTTGACCATCAAAATAATGAATTCAAATTAGTCGATGAGTAAAAGTAGTCAAAAGAAAAAAACGTGTGAGAAGGATCAAATATATACTCCTACATGAATTATCCTTTTTAATAAAAAAATAAATAAAATAATTTAAAATTAATTTCACTTCCGTTAGAGGGAAAGTGTATATATGAGCTATTTGTGAAACAATAGGGGTATATATGAGTCACTTTCATAACGAAGGGTATCAATGCTAAATAACAAAATTAAAGGGTATATCAAACCCTTTTCCCTTTAAAAAAAGTGATTTTTTCTGATACAAAAGAAAAAAATGACTTTGTTAATATTTCAATAGTCGAGTGACCTAATAAATTATCAACTACGTTTTCACTTAAATCAAAGGAACATTATCAATCATTTAAAAAGAAATAAAAAAAATAGAAGGGAAAAGCATCAATAGCAAAAGATGCAAAGGAAGAAGGATAAAGACCAATGATGTTGAGCAACCAATTAGGCTAAACCCATAGTCCTTTCTTGCGGGAATGAGAGCCTACTTAATCTTTATATTTTATTCTTTTCAAAAGGATTGGACATGATCGAGTCTTGACTGATAAATAAAGAAAACGTAGGCTCCCATTCCTCTGAAGTTATGAAACTATAGATTAATTTGAATTAATTAAAACAAGTTGAAAAAAAAGAAAGACCTCAAAATTTTTGTCATATGACCTCCAAAATGTTATAATCGATTGCATTGAAAAAGGTCTCTGTAACGATTCGAATCGTCGTTATGTAGGAGAAACAAAAATTCGGGAAAAATCTAGGCCCTTGTCCCGCCATAGCGGGCTAGATGCCGCTAGGGTGACAGCGCCAGAGCGGGATATGCGAGGTAGAATGTAAATTGCGAGAAATCCCATTTTCTCCATCTTCCTAAAATACCTAAATAAGTCGTAAAGCACCCTAGAAACCTCAGAAAAGCTGCTTTAAGCTTGGGAAGGAAGGAGAAGAAGATTCTAGCATAAGGATGGCGATATCTTGTGGATTCTTGGCCAAATTCACCGTCACGAAGCCCGAAAAATCAGAATCGAAGTCAAAAACTCCGTGCAACTGCTTAGCGCCCAGGTAGGCTAGGTTTTATGAGTTGAGTTGTTATAAATCTGTGCTTACTGCGTAATATATGTAAATCAATGGTAGAATTTATGCGTTTCGTGCACCGAGTGAAATCCATGGTTAAGGGTTTATGCTTGCGAAGACAAGTTGATGATTCTTTTTAGGTCTTCTAGAATTGCCATCATGGATAGAATTGGTTAAAGAATAAGAATATGAAATCATGAACGGAACTAGATTTATGAATGTATGCTAGACCATAAATTGGAGTGATTGAATTTGGAACTTTATGATAAATTATGATGAAACCCTAGAAAGAAGCCTTAGATAATGAACTAGGGCTAAGTATGGTCGAATTAATGTTTACATGATATGGGCTGAGGAGTAGTTCATGGTGATGGTTGTGATTCTATGATTGTGTGATGTATGGTTGTTCTTGCTTCATTATGATACATGTATGTATATGAATGTTGCATTATTGATCACATTTGATGTAAATGAGATGGATGGATTGTGATTGCCATGAATTCATGACTTAAATGTATGATCTTGAGGATATACTTGTGATTGTGGTGTGTTGAATGAATTGGGTACCACGTTCTGGTATGCTAACTGTTTGGGTTTGGGTTCCATGAGAGAGCCAATTATTTGCCATAATTGTGTATATTGTTGAGCATGTGATAACCGATATTGTATATGTTCTATATATGCACGTGATTATATTGTTGTATTGGCTTATAATTGATTGTTCTGATGTTAAGCGAACTTGTTGGGTATAGTGGAAGGGTAAAGTGTTCAAGGGCGATTAATGGATAGCAAGGGTGGTTCGGACGGTGTAATGGCGAGAAGTAGAGGTAGAGTATGTGATGAAATATGCTTAAGTGGATTTCACCTTGAGGAAAGAGACAGGGTCTAATGGTAAGAAAGCTTGATATAATGTACTATGTGACCATGGTTGGGTAATGTGACGAGGAAGTAAAGGTGTGACGTGAGCGGTTAGTTGAAAGGAAGCGTGGTGATTAATTGGGGATTTGTTAATGTGTTAGAAGGTTAGGCAGTGATCAACTAACCGGTAAGTAAGTTGGTTGAGAAGGTGGTTAGTAGTCAGAGTACTAGTGTAGTTTGGAGGTACTTCAAGAAAGGATGGAGGTGGAGAACCGAGTGGTTTATTTCATGATCTTACTAGTTGGTTTCTTATGTTATGCGGTGGGCGTAGGGTTGACCGATGATGCCTACCAGTACGTGTGTTTGTACTGATACTACTCTTGCTATGTCTTTTGACATAGTCTGGATGCAGGTTGGTGATGTTTCATGAGGTGAAGACGAAGAAATTCTCTAGCAGCTTCTACTTTTCCTTCCGCATGGTGGGAGTTGTGTCTTTTGTTTATCTTGTCCAGATGTACTTTTAGTAGCTCTTGTACCTGTTAGACTAGATCCTTGGGAGTTGTTAAATTGTTTTACCGGTTTTAATCAAAAGATCATTGTCTAAAGTTATTATTATAAAAACATATTTTTATACTTATCTATGTATTCTTTAAGTACTCCGCATGTTTTAGCTATGGGTATATGAGAGTTCTCCTACTTAGGTGTTAGAGTGGGTGCCCGCACGGCCCGGTGGGTTGGGTCGTGACAGTTTCCAACATAAGATAGTAAAGAAAATCAGATAGGAGAAAACCCATTTCCTCTTTTTAGAATATATTTTTTCACATTTAAATTACATGTTAAATATATTAAGGATTAAAATGAACACCTTTTGTTATACATTAAGAATAATTTTAATTAAGTGAAATATATATTTATATATATATATATATTGTTGAATCTTCTTTACAAGTGGTATATAGTAGATTTTTTTTTTACTCCTCACATTGGAATATCTAAGTCAGTTGTTCCTGAAAATAGCTCAACGGTCAAAAAAAGATAAACACAAAAGAAAAATTGATTTATTGATTTCTTCATTTAATTCAATTTATCTTTTTCTTTTAGAACTCAAAAACTTTAGAGAAAAACTAATTAAATACATTAGTAATTGTTATTTTTGTAAAAATAAATAAATTAATAAATACTACTTCTATCACAATTTAATGGTCAACTTAATTTTCTTAGTGAATTAGATTGTTCAAATTGAATATTGAATCACATTAACTTTGTGAAAACTATTAAAACTTTTTGGTCAAAATCTATGAACTATATATTTGTACTTATTAAATTAGATAGTCCTGAATTTGGTTGTTCCTCATTAATTTTTTGAGAACTATTTGAAAAGAGGAGTTTACTAATGTGACTGTGAAGGTGTAGAGAATGTCAAATAAAATTAAAATCAGTCACCTTGAAAAGATGACATCACCCAAATTACATTATCAAATGAGAATAAAGTGGTTGTTGTCAAAGTATAATAACCTAATAAAGTTGGGGTCAAATTCCACAAAAAGTGTGGTGAAGTACTTACAATTTGCAAACGAAATCCAATCTAATGACTATTATTTTAAATGGAGATTTATCAATTAATTTTATTACGGATGTTTGTATTAAGAATTAAGAACAAACTAAAGTTAAAGGTTCCTACATATCGAAATTCAAATGATTCACTATCAACTCATTTAGGTGTGTTCATTGAACAAAACTGACGAATCTATTCATCTTCTAAAGGCTCTTGACTCAATTAGAAGAATTTCATTTTAAGTTCCCTTCCGACACTTGAGTGTCAAATTAATTTATTTATCATCATATGTCTCATATTAGCTATCTTATCTCTAGCTCAAGATATTAGGGGGGTGGGGGGAGTAGCCCCAAAATCTTTGTAAATGATCTTTTTTTTCATAATCTTGATTTTTTTTGTCAAGCTAGTCAGCATGCGGGTGAGTTCTTAATGTTTACAACTGTTAAAAAATAGGTCTTTACGAAGGAATCTTAATACACAACAATAATATATACCGTCATACTAAGATTTTAAAATGAGAATTCATCATCCTTATCACAACTCTAAGTTTCATACTGTTAAATTAGGTCTTAGGCCTAACTCACACCCCAAAAGCTAGCTCAAAGGGAGGAGGATTGCCCAAGCCTTATAAGGAGTCCACCCATCTCATTAACCACCGATGTGGGACTTTTGTCATTCTTTAAACCCCCAATTATGATTAGCTACTCATAACTACTTGTGAATAATAATAAAAGTAATTGAAATAACTTAATGAAAAGAAATAAACTAAATATTTGATTAACGCATCTCAGGCAAGAATATCTTATTCATACCACAATAATTTTCTATGAAAGCAGTAAATTAAAACTAAGAACAATTATAGAGTAGTTTGTAGTAAAGCATAATGAACGCTAAATATCATAATAGCAAAGCGTCATGTCTTGACTACATTTTAGTTTGGGACACTTCACTTTGAGTTTCTATTCATATTTTGGATCAAATCTTGTTGTTTTTAGCCTAAAATTAATTTAATCATATGTATTAGAACATCACAACAATTATACATAAAATATATGAATTTAATTTACATAAGTTTATACTCAAAACTTAGCTAAATTATGAATAAAATATAATGTTTAAATGCGTAAATACATCATATATAAAAAAATATCATGAAAATAGAATTATCGCATATTTTACTCACATGAAACATCATAAAAAATTTAAAAAATAAATAGAAAAAGACAAATTTTAGTTAACTTTCTCAATTAGTGTTAAATAACATTATTACCATGACACATAAAAAAAGAAATTCTTGACACTAATTGATTTAAAACTCTAATTGTGCATATTAGTAAAATTTAAAAGTCCTTCTCGTCTTTATTGATAAACAATAAATATGAATTGCCAAAATTGAATAAATGAGGGTTTCAAGGGAACAACTTAATCTCCAAGAGTAGACTATAAAACGCGAGATATCCTCATTCGCTTCATTATTTCAATTTAATTTTCAAGATACCTTGGCGACCAAAACGAGGCATTTGAACCAATAAGGAAAACACGATTTTGCTTCTTCATTCAATCCAAGTATAGTGTGGATAACTCATGGACCATCACTAACAAGATATGCGGTTCTTCTTGGTTTAGCAAGGTTTGTTATCACTTTTTTGATTTCCTTGAACATATGGTAGAATTAATTTCCTACGTTTCAGTCCTATATTTTGATTGTTTTATGTCTTATGGAGTTGTTTAATCCACAACTTTGTATGACTATATCTCAATAGGGGTGACAAATGGACGGATTGAGTCAAATTTGGACGGGTATCAAGACAACAAACGGGTCAAGACCCAATCCAATCTAAATTTTCTTGGGTCAAAATGGGTCAGATAATAGGTTATAAAATGGGTCAAGACCCAACCCAATTTTTACTAAGTTTTAGTTATTTTATTTGTTCTTTTAAAATACTTTAGTACCTAATAAAATTATTTTTTCTTTATTATGACTATATATAACATATCAAATTTTTTTAAAAAAATTAAAGGTATTTTGACAAAATTTCTCATGAGTCAATTTTAGTTACATATAAACTCTATATTTAATGGGCTGAAATGAGTTAAGCTAAATAGGTTGATTAGGCGGGTTAAGCGGATTGGATTTAATTTTGCCACCCCTAATCTCAATTTAGTTAAGTTTGATTTAAGTAAAACATAACGATAATTGAAAAAAAATTCCTTTTTATTCTATAATAATTATCCTATTGTAATTTTATCAAAGGAGGAGGGTACATAATAAATTTATTCTACATCTTATCACTGTTTCGTATTAATTATTCTTTTATTTTTACTCTTATAAGTAATTATATTATTAATTAATTCGATTTCTTCTGGTCAACTTTAAACTTCAAATATCATTAATTAAACTAATTTGGTCAAATAAATTCTTTACTAATATTTTGTAAGGGAGTACAAAATGCAATCTGGGCGAATAAAGAAGAATGAAGGGTGTAATTCAAAAATTCCGATGAAAGAAGGAAAAGATGTAGAGGACCATGCGCAACAAGCGGTATCAGAGAGTATAGTGAATAGTTCCAATTTTATTGACTTCATTGCTATGGTAATTTTCATATCTTTTGTTCATCTAATTATATCCCTATCTAGGATAATTTTTTAGCAGTCCAAGAAGAGATTTTTTTTTGACAATTTTATCTATATGAGGTTGTCGTTGTAATAGTAACCAACAAGGGCTGTGGTGGAGTTGTAAGTACTCTTTCATCCTTAACCAAGAGGTCTTGGGTTTGAGTCGTCTTGGATACGGAGTCACTTTTGTTAGGGAGCGCTTTACCCCCCAATGTGAGACTTCCCGGCGCGAATTCGAATTTAGTCGGACTCCAATATGGGTACCAGACACCGGGTGGAAAACCAAAAAAAATAAAAGGATTAACTTCTTAGTGGATTGTGGTATGTCGAGGTACTTGAAAGGTAAATCATCAGTAGTATCGCCTGATTGCTTACCTGGAATTTTGAATTAAGATAATTCATTGTTCTTTTTTCTACTTTCAGTCACTCGAAAAAGAAGAAGAGGGAAGTTGTAAGAGGACGGCGATACAGAACGAGAGATCTGAAGAGTGTAGTGAAAGCAAAAAGGAAAAGGAACAGGGCTCTTTCGAGAAGGAACCACTTGAAAAACAACAACAACAAGGTATCGGCGGAATTTAAGAAATTAACATTTCAAAATTGACTTATATTACTTCTTTCAAATTATTTTGATGTGGAGATGGAGATAAATCCTAAAATTCTAATTAATTTTATTCATGGTACATAATTAATTTTTCATGATACGTAATTTATTTATTTAAACATCTTACAATTTACTTATATACATTTAATTATTTCATTTTCACTTGGTTATATGTGATTTTTCAGGTGTGTTTTATCATACCTTAACGGAGAAAAACATTGTTAATTTAAATAAGGGAATAATATCAGAGAATACGAAGTTTAAACCCCTTTTTAACCTATGCGAGGTAATTATTTAATCATGACTTATGTTTATTTACTTAATTAATTTGTTTTCAACTTTGGACTATTAATTTTGAGGGAACGATTTTACTTTTTGCTGGCGTGAATTTTCTGTTGAGTTTGCTCATTGTATTCTACAATAAATATTTCTTTTTTCAATCATTTTAACAAAAAAAGTGAATTTATAGGTGGTAATACAAAACGGGACATTTGAAGAACATGATGGAAGTAAAACAACAAAGGACAAAGATGACTCTATCAAAGAGAAACTATCTGGCCAACAACAACAGGACATCACTGGTACTTAAGAAATTTTACATATCACAATTGATACTTATGTTATTTATTTATTTTTGGATGTGGAACTAAAGGTGGATTCTAAATTTTAGATTAGCGGATACATAATATTACCATTCTCATTATCCCATCTGAACCATGTAAAGAGAACGATAATTTTTTCTAGGATAGAAACTCCGCACCTAAATGACATAGGGTAAAGTTGTAGCCTAAGGTGCATACAAGAATTAGATTCCAACTCGAATCTAACAAGTATTATACAGTTAGCGTCCATCCTTGTGCAAGCACTGTAAAATGTATGGGCATACAGATCGAAGAATGTAATGAAAAAACCACTTGAAGTACGAGTGAAGGTAGAAGAAAGCCAACAACAGGGTGACAAGGGAGAGACTAATCCAGGCGTACACTGGATTGGATCAGGGGAAGCATCTCCTCAAAGGATGGTACGGAGGACAAACCTACATCAACAGAGTTCCCAAGTAGGGAGCCCGAACACTTTTCAAGCATAAGCAGAACCAAGACCAAGTTGTTGGGTTATGAAGGTGAGTATGGCGTCATGCGGAAGCTTACAATTGCAAATAATATGGTTGATAAATTAGACCACACATAAAACTATACTAAAAGACATAATATTATTATATGATATGACCAATTGGCCTACATAATTAAAAACTAATAAAAAGACATTAAAATTGTAGAGAGTAAAAATCTCCCCATAAACAAAACTCTTTAAATGACTACATTGTGGATGTTATCGTGTTATGCTATGAGAATAGGGATCTTCAATTTATAGATCTCCAAAGTCCAAACTACTCCTCTAAGGAAAGAATAAACCAAATATGGAAGAAAATTGTATTTTCCTTTCAGAAAAAGTTCAAACATTTATGGTAATACTCTGACTTTTCTTTGAGGAAAAAAATTAACTTCAAATAAGAAAAGAAAATCAGGACAAAACCTTAACACAAGTAAGGTTGAAACGGAGGATGATACATGAAAATGAGTGAGTTTTAAGGATGTGTGGAGGAATGTGAACTCATGGAACTTCCCCAACAAGGAAGTAGATATACATGGAACGATAGACATGGAGAAAATATAATAGACTGAAAGATTGACTAGACATTTGTTAAAAGGAAATGGCTTGATATCATTGTAGCAAATTACTTGCCGGAAGGGATTAGTAATCACAACCCAATATGCATTTCAGTTGTAAACGCTAGAAGGAGCAGACCGAAGTCCTTCAAGTTTTGCAACACATGGGCACAACATCCACAAAGTTTAGCACGAGTAGCAGAGGTGTGAAGTACAAAAGTGGATGGGCATCTGATGTATCAAATTGTGCAAACTGAAGATGTTGAAGAAGCAATATTTTAAGAACATTGTTAATGAAGCCAAAGAGGATAAAGAGGCCCTTGAGAAGATCCAAAAGAACCTACAAAACAATCCTGGGAATAAAATATTACAAATGCAGGAAAAGGAGAAGTATTAGCAATTTCGAAAGAGTTCGTATCCTGCAACAGAGGAGTAAGGAAACGTGGATACACTACAACAAAAGCAACTTTTAGCGGCAATAAATAGACACATTAATAAAGAGTGCTAAAGTCTTTACCGGCATTGGTTAAGTGTCATTAGATCCAATGTCTCTAAAGTCTTTAAGGACATATACAAAGAGTGCTAATTGCTGCTAAAAATACATATTTAGCGGCAATTGCTAATTAATTGCCGTTAAAGCTCATTTTAATGTAGTGATAAGACTAGGGGATGATAACACTAGATATTTCCACTCAGTAATAAAGCATAGGAAGCTGCAACAAGCGATAACGCAGCTGCACGATGAAAATGGGAACCTGATCAAGACAATATTGCTAGAATAATAGTGGGATTCTACCAGAACATGCTAGGGTGAAAAGCAGGCTGCCTTTGTTACAGGAAGGTCATTAGTGCATAATGTGTTAGATATGCCATGACCTTCTAAGGCATTACATGAGAAAAACATCCCCACAGTGTATGATGAAGATAAACCTCAGGAAGGCTTATGATATTGTGTCTTGGGAGTTTATTGAAGAGACACTACAGGGCTATGGTTTCCCAATGACGTTCATATGATTAGTGATGAACTGTATTACCTCAACACAATTTTCCATTAAGGTTAATGGAGAAAATCATGGATATTTTGAAGGAAAGAGAGGACTAAGGCAAGGGGATCCGATGTCACCATTGTTATTTGTGCTGGTCATGGAGCATCTTTCTAGAGCATTACAGAACTTCAAGTTTCATCCTATGTGCCATAAAACGAAGCTAAACCATCTGATATTTCTGATGATTTGATGTTGTTTTGCAAAGGGGATCTCAAATCAATAGGAAGGATGATAGAAGTGCTGAAGCATTTCAACAGAGTGACAGGACTTATGGCTAATTTGGAGAAATCCAATATATTTATGGCAGAGGTGGATGATACTTCAAAGGATCAAATACTGCAGCTAACTAGCTTTACAATCGAAAACTTGCCAATTAGATATCTGGGACTACCACTTTCTTCAAAGAAATACACAAAAGTTGAGTGCCGTGGATAAGATTACTAGTAGAATTACCAATGCATACTCCAAAACTTTGTCATATGCAGGGAGACTACAAATCATTAATGTTATACTCTTCTCACTATATAATTTTTAGAACAATGTATTCATCTTACCTCAAAGTATTTTGAAAGAGATAGATAAGAAGTGTAGGGATTATTTGTGGGGAATTGCCAAGAGAATAAACGAAAAATAGCGCTAGTGTTCTGGGAGAGGATCTGTATGCCAAAGAAGAATGGAGGTCTGAACATCAAGAGCTCCAAACTGTGGAATATAGCCTCAATTGGAAAGTTGATATGACAGCTGGCTTGCAAGGAAAACTCACTATGGATAAGATGGGTGCATGAAATCTATATGATAGGTGAGGAAGATTTTTGGGCACATATACCATCCAAGGACAGTAACTGGTATTGGAGAAAAAATTAACTCCATCAAATCAACCATGCGAGAGTGGTATACTAATGATGCCTATAAGTTGTTTTTCGATGGATCATATAATGTGAGTTGTAGCTAAAATCAATTGCTTGGAAGGCAACTAAGATTGCATGTAGCAGACTTAGTAGGGAACTCACTCATGTTGCCTAAACATAGATTTATTGTTTGGCTAGCAAATCAAGGAAAACTGCTAATGAAAGAGAGGATGTGTAGGTTGCAAATACCAGTTGAAGATGATAAATGTTGCCTATATGGAGCTAATAATGAGGAAACTCCAGTGCATCTATTCTCAGATTGTGACTGGACGGTGAAAGTAAAGATAGAACTTGAGAATTGATCGGGTATTAGAGTACATAGAAGAGAGGTAACGCAATGCCTAGCAATAGCTATATGGGAAGCTAGAATATACCACATTTGGAGAGCAAGAAATTGGAAAATATTTAGAGGGACAATGGTGAATACAGAGGATACAACTGCACAAATAAAGAAAGAGATTGCTGAAAGAGTAAATTACTTGAAAGACAATAGGAAAGCGAACATATATAGAATCTTAGTTCAGAAAATTTGTAATTAGGCGTTCTTTGCTTGAGGCTTTGGGGTAGAGAGTACCCTTCCTAGAAGGTGGCTCGTCATCCTAAAGTGCTCTCTAGGTGTAAATTTTTGGTTGTTAATGGTAATTCTTCATGATTTACCAAAGTGAAAAATTCTTGTGTATCATACCCTCTCATTTAGTTATGCATGATTTTCAGGTGATCTTTCAAATAATCCTGATCATGTTTTGAACGACAATGACGCCAGTCCTGGCTCAAAGCTTTTGACAAGAGATGGAAATGATGGAAGCTATCGTGTCATGCAAGGAATACCCAGAAGTAAAATATTTCGTTCCATCAGCAACCTCTATAAGGTAATTCATATATACCTTATGTCAACTATATTTTCTTACGTTCACATTAGGTATCGTTGAACAACATTATGCTCCTTCATTAGTTTTGATTCTTAGATATTTGACAAAACACAAGAAATTGTTTAACTTATTTTTGATTATATCTCATAAAGTTCCTTGCATTTCCACAGTGTACTACCAGGCTTTCACCTGTTGAAAATGAATATACTTGGAATCTTCGGAGGGGAAACAATTTATGAGAAGATTCCATTATGAATCGCTTGACAAAAGAAGACTCAAGTAACAAAAAGAATTCTAGTGGTAAGAGAAAATGCGGAGAAAACACAAAAGGCAAGGAAGAGAAGGATGATATGACTTAATTCTTCCACCTCCAAGACTGTAATTTAATAATTTCTTTGAATGTTGAATTGTAATAGTTTATTTACAAATTTAAATTTAAGTCACCTTATAAGTTTTGTCAATTGCTTCTATAATGGTACGTTCTTCATTAGTTACCTTTTACAAAATAAATTATTTTTCAAAATTCATATATAGTATGAGTACTCTAGAATTTTAAGTTTATAAATTTCTACATTGATCTCAAGTTATCACTACAATAATAAGTGAGTTCACCCTACTAGAAAGAAATGTTTTTCCCACCGTGAATCGATTGGATTTACTAAAATAAATTTTAGGTCTTCTTTTCTGCGATAGAGCAGTTCATATGTCAGTGTTGCATCAGTTTCTACTATAAACTTTTGAGTATAATCAGATAGGACCAATAGAGGTCTTATACAAAACACTAGACGATTTTTTTCCTTTTGTTCTAAACTTTTAATCTCGATGGACAGAGTTACCTGATACTTGTTACTGGTGGGAGGTGATAAGTATCCCGTAGAGTCAACATTTGAACTTCTAATCTAGTAGTGAGTTGGCCTTGAATGTTAAGGCGCTAAAATAGGAATTCTTTTATGGATCTTCGACTAGAAATTAATAAATTCTCTTAGTGGTATATTTAGTTATTTACTAGATAAAATTGTTCGAGATCTAGTGATCGATTTTTTAAAATTTTATATAAAACTAGAAGAACAATAATAAACTCAAAGCTAATAAAGGAGATTCACAACTTGAACGATCTTATATATAAAGTATATATACAGAATAAAATTATGGAAACTCCTTAGAAATTCTAGATTAGCCTTGGTTTGACCCTAAATTTGTGACTTAGGATAATAATTTAAAGATAAGTGATTTTTCTGATACAAATGAAAGAAAAGTGACCTTTTTGGTTAAATAACAAAAAATATATTACTTTTCGGATACTAAAGAAAAGAATGAATTTGTTCACATTTCAATAGTACATTTCAATAGTCGAGTGGGTGGAGGGTAGAGGTGTTGGGGGCACACTGACAAGGATGTGCCTCTTTCCTACTATACAGGAATCCTTGGGATGCCGGGGCTGGCTGGTTTTTATGAGGTTTGCTCCTCTAAGAAGGGAGAAACCGTTTTTGTTTCAGCTTCTTCCGGAGCAGCTACCTAATCCTTATGTTTTATGATTTTTTAAAAGGATTGGACATGGTCGAGTCTTGACTAGACCACATTGACATAAAAAGAAAAAATGTTCGAGCTTGGTCATTGTGACCCCTTTTGCGAGGAGGCTCCCATTCCCGCGAAGTTATGAAACTATAGATTAATACTAAAACAAGTTTAAAAAAAGACCTCAAAACTTTTGTCATATGAAGTCCGAAATGATAAAATTGATTGCATTGAAAAAGTTCTCCAACATAAGATAGTCTAAGAAAATCATATAGGAGAAAACTCATTTCCTCTTTTAGAATACAATTATTCACGTTTAAATTGTGTGTTAAATATATTAGGCATACATAAATATGCCCTTTAACTTGGCTTCAGTTGACACCAATGCCCTCAAACTTTGGATGTGCACAAACATACACTTAAACTTGTATAAAATTAAATAAGTAAACACATGCGTCCTGTGTGACATAATAAACATAGGACACCACGTAGGACACAAAATTGCCATGTAGGATGCCACATTAAGCTATTATGTCAATTTATTCAATTTTATACAAGTTTAAGTGTCTACTTGTGCACATTCAAAGTTGGAGGTCATAAAAGCTAGTTGAAGGGTAAATTTATGTATTAAGCAAATATATTAATACCCAACTTTTCTTTATGTCAAAAGAGCGATTAGATTGAAAAAATTGTGTCACGATCCGATTTCTCGAGTCATGATGACACCTACTATAACCCACCAGTAGGTAAGCCAACCAATAACCCGGAACAATAAGTAATGAGTGTAAGGGTAGAAACAAAATAAAAGCAACAATTGAATAACAAAAATAGAAGAACAGGCGTAAGCAAACCAATATATATATATGTATGGATCCCTCCCAAAACCAGGAAGTCACAAGTACAGAGATTCGAAAATAAAAGAGTACAAGCCCCAAAAGTGGATCCAAAATACAAGGCTTGTCTCAAAATACAAATGACTAGCCAACAAAATACAAATAGAGACAGGTAACTAGTGCCCTCGCCGCTGAATTGAAGCTGCAACATACTCGAATCTCAAAGCTGGTAACTAGTGCTCGGACTTGCATCATGAAACAGGTACAAAGTGTAGCATGAGTATCAAAATAACAGGTACTCCGTATGCATCATAACACAACTGAGCAATAAAAGTAAAAATAATATGACATGATAGAATAAAACACAAATAGAGGTCAAACGAGTAGAATTTTAAAGAGATGCACACAAGTATACTAAGAACATCAATGAAACAAGTACAACTAACTAAACCTAGATGGACCCTTAAACCCAAAAGGTGCATTCGTGCGTAAGTTTAATATGATACTTGTGACAGATTAATATGATACTTGTGATTGTTGAACTATAATTGTTAGATTGTGGTTGTTGAGCCTATGGGTTATATTGAAAATGGTTGAGTTGGGCTGATTTATGTGTAGGTTGTAGTTGTGAAGGTTCGATTGGGATTAAATGAGTACTTGTATTCTAGGCTAGTTTTACCTTGTGTTTATTGAGTTGCTTGTTGAGTACCGTGTTGGTTGGTACTCATTCCTTGCTTCTATACTTGTGTAGGTTCCGAGCCCGGACACATGTGGTGTTTCTTCTTCGTCGATCTCTGAGACTTTTTGAGGATACATTGAGAGGTAGATACTTGTCATTCCATCAGGCCTTTTTTTCTTATTTATGCTTTGTTCTATTAGAGAAATAAAGACATTGAGATTTGTATTTACATTTCAATTCTATTTTTATGCATTAGTAACTTGTACAGGTGACAACTAGTTTTGGGGGGTCCTTATGTATTTTTGGCTAAGTTTTTCGTACTTATGCTATTGATAGTTGACCTTTCGCATTTTCAATCGTATTTTTGGGTGTTAGGCTGACTTGTCTCAGTGGGATAAGACGAGTGTCATCACGTCTATTTTCGGATCGTGACAGTTTGCAAGTATTAAAAAATCATTGTTTATGAAAGAATCTTAATACACAACAATCACACTGTCATGCAAAGATGCTAATATGAAGAATTCATCATCCATTATTATCCCTACTCTAATTTTCATAACCCCAATTATAAGATCTATCTACTCATAACTAGTTGCGAATAATAAAAAAAAGTCATTGAAATAACTAAAGAACATTAAGATGAAAAAAAAAAACTAAATACTTGATTAATGCAACTCTTGCAAGAATATCTTGTTCATACTATAGTAATCTTCTATGGAAGTAGTAAACTACTACTAAGAACAATTATGAAGTAGTTTGTAGCAAGAATAATGAATACTATTTTCTAATTGCAGCTCATAACCCTAAAATTTATTTATAAAATTTTCTTCACATAATTTGGTTCAGAGACAGGTGCAGTGCGAGAGCCAACGCGAGGTGCGTGTCTCACCCATGTACCCCCTTCTTCAGGGGTGGCAGTGTCAATGATTGTAGTAAAAAAATTATAACAAGACTAGTAGGGCTTGAACGCACAACCACATGGGATTTTTGCAACCCCTTAACCAGTAAACTAAACTTTCAACTTGTTTCAAGAGGTGTCAATACTTGTATATATATTTATTAAACCAAAATTTGACTTCTATATACAATGTACTTTTCTAGCGAAGGGGTGTCGCTTGAAACCCCTTGACCAAGGATGGGTCGCCAATAAATCTTCAACATGTCTTGACTAAATTTCAGTCTAGGACCCGTTTGGTAGAAGATATTAATCAAAATAGTCCATGGATTAAAATTTAGTCCAACAAAAATACTGTTTGGTTACTTTATTTAACCTAATCCATGGATTAGTTATACCTCATACAAGATCTTATTTTATCCCTAGAAAAGGGAGGGATAGCTAATCCAAGGTTTAACAATCCTTGGATAAGACCCCTAAATGACTAAACTATCCTCAAATATTTTTTTTTTTTTTTTTTTTTGGTAATTTAATGTTCTTTTTTTCATTTATATGAGAATATTTATAGATATTCTTTTAAATTCTCCAAATTCGTTCCATGTAATTTGATGATTTTACAAACTAATATTTTTTCTCCATGTTTGATTTGTTATATTGGGTTGATTTTTTTTCATTTTTTTAAAATGTAGTTTGTCGATTGACCACTTGAACTATTTGTTTTTTTTTTTAAAAAAATAACCTTCGTGGATTTGAACAATTTAAGTAGCCTTAAATCTATGTTAAGTTTAAGGTATATTTGACCAACAAAAAATTAGAAATATATTGTGCTATCAATGATGTCTATAGTGGCAAATCACACCTCAAAAATAATAATAATTTTTTTTTATTTTAGTATTTAACTTGACTAGTTAAATGAAATATAAAATCTCATAATAACTCAAGGGTATAATAGGAAAAAAACTTTTTTTATAGTTTTAAACCAACCATAAGATTAGGTGGGAAACAATGAACGAAACACTTGATAAAAACTAACCATGCATTACTAATCCATGCGTTAGTAATCCTTGCATTATGCATCTTTGTACCAAACGACCCCTGAGTTCCAGTTCACCTTTCGGGTCAAATCATGCTATTTTTAGCCTAATATTAATCTAATCATATATATATATTAGCTCATCGCAATAATTATACATAAAAATATGAATTTAATTTACGTGAATTTATACTCAAAACTTAAATAAATTATGAATAAAATACAATATATGGATACCTAAATACATCCTATATTTTAAAAAAATCACAAAAATAGAATTATCGCATATTTTACTCACATGAAAGTTGAAACATCGTAAAATAAAAAATAAAAAATAAAAGACAAAGTTTGATTAACTTTCTCAATTAGTGTTAAATATCACTACTATCATGACATATAAAAATAAAATTTTGACAATAATTGATTTAAAACCCTGTTTGTGCATATCATTGAAATTTAAAAGTCCTTTTCGTCTTTATTGATAAGTAGCAAATTAAAGTGTCAAAATTGAATACTTGAGGGTTTCAAGGGAACAACTCAGTGTCCAAGAGTAGACTATAAAACGCGAGATATCCTCATTCGCCTCATCATTTCAACATAAATTTTCAGGAGAACATCACGGCGCCCGAGACGAGACATTTGAACTTGTAAGGAAAACAAGATTTTGCTTCTTCTTTCGATTCAAGTATTAATTGAATAACTCATTAAGTATTAAGTAAACAATGTTTGTTCTCACTTTTTTTATTTCCTTTAATTTTATGGTAAAGTTTTTTTTTTCTATGTTTGATCTAAAATTTGATTGTTTTATGTCTTATGGAGTTGTTCAATTTATTCCACAACTTGTATGAGTATATCTCAATTGTAGGTGACAATTGGGCAGGTTGAGTGGATTTTTTTTTGGGGGGGTGGGGGGTATAATGGATCTAGACAACAAACAGGTCAAGATCCAAATCAATCTAAATTTGCTTAGGTTAAAACGAGTTGAGTCAAAACGAATCAGGTAATAGATTACAAAACGGGTCAAGAGTCAATCCAATTTTTACTAAGTTTTAATTTTTTTCATTTGTTCTTATAAAATATTTTAGTACCTAATATTTTTTTATTATTATGGTTATATATAACATATCAAATTAAAAGTTAGTTTTTTTATAAATGATTTGACAATATTTCTCATGAGTCAATATTCGGTTACATATTCACTCAATTTGTAATAGGTCGAAATGGATTAATTAAGCTAATAAATAAGCGACTTAAACGGATTGGATGGATTAAGCAGGTTGAGTTTAGTTTTGCCACCCCTAATATCAATCTAGTTAAGCTTAAGTTAAGTAAAGCATAACGAAAATTGAAAAAAACAATTCCCTTTTTATTCCATAGTGTTATCATATTGTAATTTTATCAAAAGAAGAGGGTACATAATAAATTTATTCTACACCTTATCATTATTTTGTATCAATTATTCTTTTAACTTTACTCTTATTAAGTAATTAGTTTTTTTGATTAATTCAATTACTAGTGGTCGAATTTAAGCTTTCAAAATATCATTAATAAGATTAATTTGGTTAAATAAATGCTAAACTATTTTTTCAAGGGAAGTGCAAAATGCAATCTGGACGAAAAAAGAAGAACAAAGGGCGTAATTCAAAACTTCCGATCAAAGAAGGAGTAGATGCAGAGGACCATGCGCAACAAGGAGTACCAAATAGTATAGCGAATAGTTCCTATCTTATTGACTTCATTGCTATGGTAATTTTCATGTCTTCTGTTTATCCAATTATGTCCCCGTCTATGATAATTTTTTTAGTTGTCCAATTTAGATAATTCATTGATCATGGTCTTTCTATTACATAATAAATTTTCTACTTTCAGTCACTCGAAAAAATTATAGAGGAAAGTTATAATAAGACGTTACAGAACAAGAGATCTAAAGAATGCAGTCAAAGCCAAAAGGAAAAGGAGCAACAAGGATCTTTTGAGGAGGAAGCACTTGAAAAACAACAGCAAAAAGAAGGTATCAAACGGTATTTAAGAAATTAACATTTCACAATTGGCTTATGTTACTTCTTTCAAATTATAGATCCGAAAATTTTAATTAATTTTATTCATGGTACGGAAGTAATTATTCATGATATTAATTTATTTAAACTTCTTACAATTGACTTAAATACTATTAAGTATTTTATTTTCATCTAGTTATAGGTGATTTTTCAGGTGAGTCCAATTCTACCTTAATGGAGAAAAGCATTGATAATTTAAATAAGGGAATAATACCAGAGAGTGTGAAGTCTGAATCCCTTTTTGACCTATGCGAGGTAATTAATTAATCCTGACGTGTGTTTATTTACTTAATTTGGGGAATGTTTTAATTTGTTTTCAATTTTGGACTATTAATTTTGAGGGAAAGATTTTCTTTTTGCTGGCGTGAATTTTTTCATTGTATTCTACGATAAATATTTCTTTTTCAATCATTTTTTAAAAAACAAAGTGAATTTATAGGTGGCAATACAAATGAGGATAACTGAAGAACGTGATGGAAGTAAAACAACAAAGGACCAAGAAGACTCTATCCAAGAGAAACTATCAGAGCAACTACAACAGAACATTACTGGTACTTAAGGAATTTTAATTGATACTTATGTTATTTATTTATTTTTCAATGGAAAACTAGAGGCGGATTCTAAATTTTAAATCAATGGATACATAGTATCGTTTTCATTATCCCATCTAATCCATGAAACAAGAACGATATTTTTTTAAGGATAGAAACTTCGCACTTAAATGACATATGATAGGAATTAGATTCAAACTCAAATCTATTTTTTTGAGCTTATATTTTTTTTCTTGTGTATCATACCCTCTCATTTAGTTATGCATGATTTTTCAGGGAAGACTGAACTCAACAAAGTCAGAGGTGAAAATGAATATAATTGGAATCCACGGAGGGGATACCATTCATGGGAAGATTCCAGTATGAAAAAAGAAGACTCAAGTAACAAAAAGTATTCCGGTGGTAAGAGAAAACGCAGAGAAAATTAGAACTGCAAGGGAGAAAAGAATGATACAACTTAATTCTTCAATCGCCAAGACTGTTTTTAAATCATTTATTTGAAGGTTGAATTGTATTTAGAAAGAATGGTGTGATCTCTCTCGAGTCTCGAGGAATTTTTTTTTATTCATGCTTTATGTTAAAACTTAAAACCAAATTAATAAATATGAGTTCACTCATATATAGTATGTGTACTCTAGAATTTAAAGTTTATGAATTTCTACATGTGAGTTCACCTTACTAGAAAGAAATGTTTTTTACACCGCGAATCAATTGGACCCACTATGTCAGTGTTGCATTAGGTAGGACCAATAGAGGTCTTTTGACAAAACAAGATAAAACATTACACGATTTATTTTCATCTGTTCTAAACTTTTAGTCTTGATGGATAGAGTTACCTGATACTGTATGAACTATGAGATAAATCAAACTCCCGACTTTCAAGTACTTGACAATCCATAGGTAGAACTAGATTTTCTTATCCTCGAGTGTACTCGAGAGCTTGATTTGTACAATGTATGTTTTAATACAAAGCTTGAATTTGTGGAAATTAAAACAACTAGAGTTGTTTCCTACTTGTTTGATAAAATGTCAGAAAGAAATCATGTCCAAGTAGTACATGTATTCATAGAAATTACGAGCAAGTTGGAAATGGATGGGTTGTTTACATATAGAAGTTAGCTGGTCACACGAATAATTTTCGAGAAATTTTGATGGATATGAGTAGCATGTTTTGTTTGCATAGATCAATGGAGGCAGTGGTTTATGCATTAATATTCCCCTGTTGTGCATATTAATTCTATTTGTTCAGTTGCTACCTTTCCAACATATAGCCATGTTTACGGTGGTATAGGAGGCCTCTCCTTACACGTAACAACATCGTCTAAAACGTTACTTCGGGGCTCAATTTTGCGATGACTCTAAAAGGATAGGCACAATTGATTTGTCTGTACGCAATTGGTCAGTTGATGACTAGAAACTTGTAACTGTTATAGCAAAGGTTCCCTAGGAAGACCTACATGTTTGCAAACTATGCTAGCCTTGGTCATTTGATTTTATCCTCGTTGTTGCAACGTATTCTGGTGCTCTTAACTTCTGTAGTAGATTGAAGATGACAAAGCTACATGGTTACAGATTACTCGAAGAGAGTTGCTAAAGCTAAATTAGGGGCATCTTGAGTGGAGGTGACCGGACTAAATATCATATTATCAAACACCAATGACTCTGCTAGTTTAAGGGATGGAGCTGCATCAGTAAGAACAATGGTGTATATTGATTGGCCTGGAGAATGAAGCTGTCGGGTTGAATTTTCAAAAATTACAACATTTCAATTTTTTACACCAGAACACATGCACCTTCATGGGATACGACATCATTCTTTCCTATTCCCTCTTGGATTCCAGTATCTGAAGGCAAAGTTAACTCGAATGTTGTTCATATACCTCGAATTCCAGTTTGATCCGGGCATATCCTTCTTGAAGTAGTATTGCTACTTGAGGGATTCTAAGTGCAACTCTAATATTTCTACATCTGGTAGCCCCAGTTTATAATGCTTTCTTTGAGCCATTGGGATGCTTTTGAGACACTTGGAGAACATTTATGCCTATCAAATCTTGCAAAGGGTGTACTGGTTGATAGATATGCTTTCGGGATATGTCTTATTGAGTGGAACTGAAAAGTGGAAGTGAACTGAAAGCAAATATCCTCTGTTATGATAATCATTGCTAAATTGATGGAGTTGTCTAATAAGCTCTTAGCCTCATATGGAATGAAGGTTCACAGTTGACTCCTTCAAGAATCAGATGTCAAACACGTAGCAGAACAGATAGTTGTCCAAAAGAAAATGATCGATTAGGCTACACACCGGTGGTGCCAATTCAGGTATGTATTTATTTGAAATCTATGAATTGCATCTGATACTTTCTGCACAAAAATTGTAAGATCATTCATTCTATAGAGACTTGTACCCCTTTTGCAAATTCTTAGTAGCAGTTGTTTTCTCTGACATGACTGAATGTAATAAATTCTAAGGTAATTATGTTCTTAGTGTTGCATTAGTTATGGCGGAGATCATTTTTGTTGTGCGGCTAATCAAACATTGTATTATATTATACTAGGATTATTTTGCTGATGCGGCCAACTAAACGACCCCTTAGGGTGTTGCATATGTAATGACTTTTGAAAGAGTGTTGATATTAGAATCATGACAGATTGACAATAAATATTTTGGACACGGAAAAGAGTTGCGAAAGTAGCAGAAAAACATAATGACTTAACACATATCTAATGAAATTACTAACATCAAGCTTCACCACTTGTACTGACTCTTGACATTACAACTTTAGATGCAGGAGTTTATCCATAATTAAGGCTTCCATTCATTCTAGTTCTGATATTACCGTCAACTCTTGCGTAGAAGGACCTACATGGGTGGTGTTTCTTGTTGTAAAAGGAGAAGGAACAGTTAGGTTGCTCACATCTCCTTCTAGCATTTGAGTTACAACTTTGATGGATGGCCGATCTGTCGCATTCCATTGGATGCACCAAAGTCCTATAACAGCCAATTTCCTTACAATTATAACATCATCATCTTCCTCAATCCTGATTTTCAACTCTTCTCCTTGATTCAGCCGCTGATGAATCCACTCAGGGAAGTTCATTTGGCTAGTATCCGCTTTTGCATCAAAATTCTTCCTCCCTCCAACCATTTCAAGTAGCATCATTCCAAAGCTATAGACATCAGATTTATGAGACGCTTTTCCGAAATTGCTTGACAACACTTCTGGTGCAAGAAATTGTTATATTATTTCTTATTTCATAAAACAAATTCTTTCTAAAACATTCACCATATATAATTCATATTATTTCCTTTTATAATTGTTTAATATAAAATTATTTTGTACCATAATTTTTTAAATATATAAATTGCTAGCAAATATTATACATTATACATAATAATGGATAATACAAATAAAAGTGAAATCATTAATGAAATACAATTAAATAAACATTACATAATTGAAAAAATATTTTAAATTCTACATAAATATTCAACTTTCAAGATCACTATGGTGCTTCCATAAATGCTCTATTAATGCATTACGTAGCTCAAAATGAGATTTTTTGTCCTTTATTTTTTTATATCAAGCTAGAAATTGATAATTTTTCTGAATGTTAATTGTAGTTATATCCAATTATAATTTTATAGTAGAATTAACATAAATTATTTTAAAAAAAAGTCATATATAGAAAAATTAATTTATAAAAAAAGACTAAATTTTATATCTAAAATTAATATTATAAAAATATTACATAAAAAATAATTAAATATACAAGAGATTTAATTAAAACATACAATTTATATAATGTTTAATTAAAAGTTTGTATAATGAAATAATATTAAAATATTCAAAAAGTGAATTGGTGTGATGAATAGTGTTACACCAAATTTGGTGTAACACTATTTACACACCAAATTTGGTGTAACACTATTTACACACCAAATTTGGTGTGGGTTGGGATGGTCTAAGTAGTATTTAATGACTTGATTGATTGACTTACCGAACTTGATGAAGACTTACTTGCCATTGTTCTTTTAGGATTTAATGACTTAATTGGTTTGGCACCAGTAGGGAAGACCTAATAAAAATATAATGTCTGTAGTAACCAAGTTTCTTCTTACAATCCTCATATTCATGTACCTCTCAGAAACCCCATTAGCAGAACAAAGACAGCAGTGTGTTCCTTCTAGTTGTGGGCATATTCATAACATCAGTTATCCCTTTCGATTGAAAAGTGATCCAAAGCACTGCGGCCTTGAAAATTATGAATTGAGCTGTGAAGGAAATCGCGCCATATTAACAATACTGCTAAATGATTGGAATGGATCACTGAACTACTATGTTCAAGCCATCAATTACGATAACTCCACTATCCGCCTTGTAGATCCTGGTATAAGAGAACAAGTTATTTGCTCTCTTCCTCAGAATTTGATTACGGTTAACACTGCCCTTCTTGGTTTTGATTCTATTATATATACAATGTCTGATTATGTTCATTTACCAGTACCAATCACTCTCTTCAACTGTCCATTTGCCATAAATTCTCCAGTCTTTGTGGAAATCACTAATTGTCTCAACAGGAGTTATGCTTCCAATGTTTCTTCTGATTTATTTAAGGGACACACATATGCAACCATGACTAAATTATCACCATCCGATTTGAAAGTCGGGTGTAGTGTAGACCTCATGTCAATGACTTCATGGCGTATTCAGGATGCAAATGCTAGCATTTCTATTTTAAGTTTGCATAATGCTTTGGCATATGGATTTGAGCTTTCATGGTTTAGTTACGTTTATTGTGGCAAGTGCGCCGATCCATATCTATGTGTAGGGGAAAATTCAAGTGATGTTCATTGTTTGGATATCGGCTGCACAGCTTACATTGATAGTAAGCAGTCGTACTTCTATTGTCAATTCTGTTTTATATAACAGTAGCTAGTTGCAAGTTAGATTAACTGTGTTATTGATTCTTGGTGTTCTTGCAGCAATCATCACATGGATACCTCCCATAGCTGGTAAGCCACATCTTTCGTCTTTCAAATATATTATTACTAGAAATCATTTTAATGTCGAAATGATGGTTGTACACAGGGCCTAGCATTGTGGCAAGAATCGTTCTATTTCCATGCATAGTTGTATTTCTAATGATTAAGTTACGAAGAAGGCATTTGTCGATTTATGATGCAATTGAAAGTTTCCTGCATGGTGAGAACAATTTCGCGCCCATTAGATATTCCAACTCCAACATAAGAAAGATGACTAGGAACTTTAAAGAGAAACTAGGCCAAGGAGGTTATGGTTCAGTATATAAAGGCAAGCTTCAAAGTGGTCCTAATGTAGCAGTGAAGATCTTGAGCAAGCCCAAAGCTGATGGGCAAGACTTCATCAACGAGGTTGCCACAATCGGGAGGATTCATCATGTTAACATAGTACAACTTATTGGCTATTGTGCTGAGAGATGTAAGCGTGCTCTCGTGTATGACTTCATGCCTAACGGATCACTTGAAAAGTACATCACACCTCGAGGAGGAGGAGCTGAACTATTAAGTTGGGAAAGAAAGTTTGAAATTGCTCTTGGAGTTGCTCGAGGTATTGAATACTTGCATCGAGGTTGTGACATTCAGATTCTACATTTTGACATCAAGCCACACAACATACTTTTGGATGAGAATTTCATTCCAAAACTATCTGATTTTGGTCTTGCAAAATCATACCCGACGGATAAGAGCATTGTTACTCTAACAGCAGTCAGGGGAACAATTGGTTATGTAGCTCCAGAGTTGATCAACAGAAGCATTGGTCCAATATCTTATAAGGCAGATGTCTATAGCTTTGGAATGTTACTCATTGATATCGTAGGCTTGAAAACAAACTCGGCAGCCAGAGAGGATATGTCAAGCCAGTATTTCCCACATTGGATTTATGATCAACTCGACAAGGGAAAGGAGATTGAAGTACTAGACGAGACACATGATGACGTAAAGAAGCTGACCTTAGTTGCTTTGTGGTGCATACAAATGAATCCACTTGATCGTCCCTCAATGACTAAAGTAGTGGAAATGCTTGAAGGAGAATTACAAGCACTGCAAACGCCTCCCAGGCCCTCTGAATCGCGGGAACCATGTTCATTAGAATTCAATTTAATTAGTTCTTCAACAAGCTCAACTGAGTCTGTGAAGTTGCTTGAGAGTTGTTCTGATTCTGCAAAAATAGATGTAATTGTTGCTTGACATCACATATTATGTACGTAATTCGTGTTGTTCTGAATAAAATATCAAGTTCATGCTAAATTTTATGATGTTTGTTCAAAAAATAAAGTTTGTGACAGACATTTGAATTTGTCACAAACATTTAATTGATAAAATGAAAATGTGTGATGAAACAAGTAATGTGAAGTGATTAGTTCTAAGAGAATGATCCTCAATGGAGTTTTTACTTGTTTAATTATCATATATTAATAATCCATCACAAAATGGAACTTGTGATGAATTTTTCCAGTCACAAATTTTAACCAGTTTGGATGGTGTTACGTATTGTTTCATATTGTATTATTTTAATGAATATCGTCACTTTTGAATAGATTGTATTCTGCCAATTGAGGAGGGAGAAAGGCGAGCACAGAGTGAGAGAAATTTGGTATAAAATTTTAATTATAACTATGAATTATAATTCTTTTAAACTATAGTTAATGTAAAGTAAATTCATATCACAAGTTTGTCTTACGTACTATATATTTTTTCCTGAAGAAGAATAAGATTATTAAATAATAAGTAAAAACAAAATGAGAAGAAAACACTAAGGTAACGGCATGATCACGTTAAATCAGCTGTTACAGATTATGAGACTTTTCGATGTTATCTAATTATGAATTTGAACGATACGCTACAATAAAATATAAATAACAAACATAACATTTAAACTAACAATACAATACTAATCGGTAATAACCATCCATACAATGCTATTGTAAAGAGTTTAAGATTTTAGTTGTATTAAAGGTGAAGAAAACATGATATGACACAACCCAAAATTAATTAACATAGAAAAGTTTTCTTCATGACTCATTAATATCAAGAAAAATTGGTTTGTAAAGTTGTCTTCTTTATTATTATTATTATATTAGCAAATTTCCAATATTGTGTTGAATATGCTAATATTAGACCCCCCACCCCCCCTTTATTTTTTCCACACGTTATTGTTCCAATATTTTATATCAATCTTTAATTTGGTATCATATATTTTTTGGCCAATTAATGACAAAGAAGACTTTAAGTCAACTAATGGCATAGAATTCTTTATCTTGAAAGTGTTGCCACTACTTAGTCAAGGAGTCCAAATAAAGAAGTGAATTTTAACTTACATTAAAAAAAAATAAAAAAATCATGTGGTGTTCTAATTTTGTTGTCCCATTTAAGTAACATTTGTTATAAAAATTGCACGAATATTTAGTCATGACTGAAATTTTAACGAATGTTTTAGATATGTATAATTGAGCATAGATTTATATATAAAAAAAAAGGGAAAAGGATCAAATATGTCCCTAAACTATTCGAAAAGGTCTAGATATATCCCCTGTTTAAAGTTTGGCTCACTCGTGCCCTCGCCGTCCAACTTTTCGTCTAGATATGCCCTTATGGGCGTTAAATGCCAAATGGAATTGCCACGTCATTTTTACATTATCACGTGGCATTTATATTAAAGGGAAAAAGGGTCAAATATACCCCTAAACCATTCGAAAAGGTCTAGATATACCCCCTTTTAAATAAACTACCCGACCCGTTTTCAACAAAAAACTTCGGTAAATCCCGAAAATGAGTAATTGACTAATAAAAAATAGAAAAAATATGGAAAAAAATTATAAAATTAACACCAAAAATTCACAAATAAATATAGTAACCTTAAATTCAACAATTTCAACAATTTTTTCAAATTTATATTTTTTTTTCGATAAGTCCCTAAAATGAGTAATTGATTAATAAAAAATATGAAAAATATAACCTAAAAATTCAGCATAAAGTCATTTTCATATTATTTATCGAAAAAAATAAAAATTTAAAAAAATTGTTGGAATTGTTGAATTTAAGGTTACTATATTTATTTGCGAATTTTTGGCGTTAATTTTATATTTTTTTTCATATTTTTCCTATTTTTTATTATTCAATTACTCATTTTCAGGATTTACCAAAAAAATAAAAATTTAAAAAAAATTGTTGATAATGGGTCGGGTAGTTTATTTAAAAGGGGGGTATATCTAGACCTTTTCAATTAGTTTAGGGGTATATTTGACCCTTTTTCCTTTAATATAAATGCCACATGGTAATGTAAAAATGACGTGGCAATTCCATTTGGCATTTAACGCCCATAAGGGCATATCTAGACGAAAAGTTGGACGGCGAGGGCATGAGTGAGCCAAACATTAAACGGGGGGTATATCTAGACCTTTTCGAATAGTTTAGGGGCATATTTGACCTTTTTCCCTAAAAAAATAATCAAAAGGGTGCTAAAATGGAATAGGGTTAGGAGTTGAGTCCTAGATCGAAGTCTGGATCGGAAGTCGAGTCTCCTGAGTTGGGTCGAGATCGTAGTCCGGATCCGGATTTGGAGTTGGGCTCTTGTTAGGGTCAAGAGTCGAATTCTCGGTCAAGATTGGATAGTGAGATTGAAAAAGAATTTTGGTATGATTTATTTACTAGTACCCATTAATACCAAGAAAATTGATTTGTGAAGTTGTCTTCATTATTAATAGCAAATTTCCAATATTGTGTGGAATATTCTAATATTGGGCCCTTTTTTTTTCCACACGTTATTTTCTCAATTGTGTTATATCAATCTTTAATTTGGTATCATAATTTTTCTTTGTCTAAAAATGACAGAAGAAGACTTTAAGTCAACTAATGTTATAGAATTCTCTAGTTGCAAGAAGTCCAAACAAAGAAGTGAACCAATAACTTAAATATAAGAATTTCATGGGGTGTACTAATTTTTCTGCCCCATTTAAGTAATATTTGTTATAGCTTTTATTATTTATTTTTTATTTTTTTACAAATATTCTATATTAGGAAATTTTAACTTAAATATAAAAATCTAGAGTTAGGTTTCCGATCCGGATTCAGATTGGTAGTTGGATCTCGACTCCGGGTTGATCCAAGGTAAGGGCCGAGAGTTGGATCTCAAATTGGAGTTAGGATTGGGTTCATGGTCCGAACTGAGAGTTGGGTCGGGAGTTGAGTCCAAGATCAGGGTCTGAATTGGGGCAAGGGTCGAGTCTTCGGTCAGGATCGGGGCGAGAGTCTTCGGTCAGGATCGGGGAGAGAGTCCGGTCATCAATCGGGATCGGGGTGAGGAGTCGGGTTCTAGGTTGGGTCGAGGTCAAAGTTGGGTCCAATATCGACAATTAGGTTTGGTTGGAATATGGTTTCCTTACTTTTTATAGGAAAATCTTTTTTTTTTCTTAAATTGGATGAAAATTAGTGAAAAACATTTTTCAAAATATTTGAATCAATTTAATAGGAGAAAAATTAAAAACACTTTCTTACAAAAAGAAAAAGTAAAAAACATAAAACATTAATAACATGAGAAAGTAAAATATAGTAGATTTTTTTTTATAAATAAAGATAAGAGTTTCAAATATTATGTAAGATATTGAACTCAATCGAACCCATATTTTTTGTATCTCAAAAAAAAAATCAAAACACATTTGTGTCCAATTTTAGGTTTATATTATTGAATTTATTTTTGAATTCAAATATTATAAAAATATGATCATTTCATAAATTTAGTGTGATTTTACCAACCACACAAAGCTTGACTAATTTACTATTACTCATTAATACCAAGAAATTGATTTGTTAAGTTGTCTTCATCTTTTAATAGCAAATTTTCCAATATTTTGTTGAATATTCTAATATTGGAGCCTTTTTATTTTCACACGTTATTGTTTTGATTGTTATATCAAATATTTAATTTGGTATCATAAATTTTCTTTCTCCAAATAATGACAAAAGATGACTAAGTCAACCAATGGTATAGAATTCCTTGACTAAAGAAGTGAAAATTTAACTTGAATATAAAAAAATAATAATCATGGGGTGTTCGAATTTGTTTTCTTGTAGGCAACAAAAAAATAATGTGATTCGATTCTTCTCAAATCACATGCATAACGAAAACTCAGTGAACTGATTTTTCAATAGTTTTTATATAAGCATTATATATATATATATCCAAATTGAAAAGTTGAATTACCATTTTGTCATATTACTAAATTAAAATTTGATTAATTATTTAATTAAATACAAATATTTTAATTACATAATGGTAGAATTTAAGCTCTTAAGCCCTTTAATAATTAAATTATTACTTTCTTGATAAATGAGTGCATTGATATTGTTTTTAATCATAATCATAATTCTCATAACGGAAGAATTTGAAAAGTTAAGATTGATAAAACAATGTATATATCATCATCATCATATCATATCACCATCATCATCATATATATATATATATATATATA
>NW_006239562.1:202595-202991 GCF_000226075.1 Solanum tuberosum
TTGTCATGTGCTAAGTAGTAGATATTCCCACTTATTATATATATATATATTACTACTATATAGAAGCATGATGACGACCGGACGACCAGGGCTATTTTGGTAATTTTCTATGTATATATTATTATTATTTCTACTGTATAGAAAAGCCATCATATGGACGATCATCGCAGTAAAAATTGTACAAGAAGTTATTTTAGTTGCACTTTAAAGTGTTGTACACGTGTCAATTGAAATCTGATTGGTAACTCCAAGTGGATACCACAGACCAGCATAGGTAATTCTAGAATTATCTTCCCACTATCTTTATTGAAAATTAATTCTATAAAAACAACTTTGTTGTTCTGTTTGTTAACTTAACAAAAATTCTGATAGGATTGTATCAGTTGCAAAAAAAAA
>NW_006239562.1:203174-204567 GCF_000226075.1 Solanum tuberosum
TTTTTTTTCCATTAAAGTTATACTTAATGTTTATGAGAAATTTGATGTATTTCAATTGTAATATATTTGTGTTAGTGTCTAAATAACATATCGACACTTGATTAAAAGCTTGCAGGATTCACATTACACCGACTTTGAGAAATCTTAATTTCACTTCACAAACTCCGTGGAGAAAACCTTGAATGGCCATGATGCTGCATTGAGTAAGAGCTTGCTCTTTGTCATCTCATGTTGTTCTGATTCTTGATATCAATAAATATTATTCCTATTCAAGAAAAGTATACATATCATATTTCTGCAATTTGAATGGGGTTAAACTAAGTAAGCCACTCATTTTGTTTTAATTTGTGACCTATTATTTTTGTAGCTTAAAAAGTCGCACACTCCATGTCAAACTTTTTTTTGTTTTGTTCCTGTTCTTTAATTTTTTTTCCAGAGGTGTTCCCTTTTTGGCTCTGTTCCTATTCATCTATTTGTTTTAAAGTTAATATTTTAAAAGATCACTCAACTATAGGAAATTATCTAGAAAAGTCATTGAACAATGTTCTATATCAATAAAATCACTCAACTTAAGGTTTTTATCTTCAAAAATCACTCAACTATATTAATCATTAAAATAAATTTGATATGACAAAATAAATTATATTCCAACTGATGAAGCTTCAAATGACTGAGATTATTACCTGGATACGTGAAATGATAATCACCAAAACTTAAATTTGGCATATCAGTCTCTGCATATATTTAGACTTTTTTTTTTATATAGGAAATATCTCATAGAAATTCTATAGATGCTAAGATTAGGCAGATATTGTCAATTAGAGCGAGTTACATTAGACTTGACAAATGCCTAAGTATCTAATTATGTCTATTTCGCAACATATTTATTGCATTGTGCCAGATCTTATTGTGACAAGGAGGAATAATTTCTTAAGGATTGTGTATCATTTCGTTTTTGATGTGATAACATAAATGTATGGTCCTAAGTAATACAAATATTATATATGCTTCAAAACAACTAATATGTAATATTATAGTGTCATGGTAGAAGGCTAATGAACTGGAGGTATTGTTAGAGAGTATTTTGAAAGTATGACATGTATATCGTGAGAATATAGCTACCTGTAGAGGTTTTGTGGCCTTACAATAGAGATCTAGCAACACATTTTCGGCACAAATCTTTGGTGTTGGATGTATTTTTCTTTTCTATTCTTCTATATATTAAATAGAAAGGTGAAGACGACCGGACGACCAATGGCAATTTCAAAAATCTAATATGATTGAAGGGCAGAATAGTAATTGCCAGGGTATTATCAATTTTTGTTTTAAATTCAATTTAAAAAAAATTAGGAATATTAGAAAGAGAAGGCCACGTGTACTTCTATCATGAAAA
>NW_006239562.1:204667-205283 GCF_000226075.1 Solanum tuberosum
GTCTTCGAGTGCCGGCAACGTCCAAGGTGTAGGCTCGGGGCATAACAAACTAGGTATCAGAGCACAGAGTTCAAGAGTTCTATGGAGTCTAAGAAGCAGTGTCTGTAGAGTCCTAGTTATCGGTGTGAAGCGTGCTACATCTATAATTAGGAGGCTGCAACACTTAGGAATGTATCTCACTTCTTTCACATTCATTTCGTGCATTAGAGTTTATCTCTAAAGAGTTTCCCTATAATTCGTACTTGCGCGTGTTTCAGATAACCATGCCTCCACGAAGAGCAGTCAAAGGTCGTCCTACTAGGAGAAATATCGAGGAACAAGGGGTACCTAATGCACTAGAAGTGCAATTCCAAGGAGATTTCACCCATGCTGAATTCCGTAAAGCTATCCGGATGTTAAGTCAAGTTGCGACCTATCAAGTTGGACAGAGAGATAATCGACTGGAAGTGGCTGATACTTCAAGGATTCGTGAACTTTTAAGGATGAACCCCTCAAGCTTCACAGGTTCAAGTGTCACTGAGGATTCGGAGAACTTCATTGAAGAGCTGAAAAAATTATTTAATGTGATGCATGTTGCTGATGCGTAGAGGGTGGAACTAGCTGCATACCAAATGAA
>NW_006239562.1:205553-209343 GCF_000226075.1 Solanum tuberosum
ATTGCTCACATGAGAAGCATGATGAGTTTATTTGTTGCTGGGTTGTCTCGTCAGTCAAGCAAAGAAGGAAAGGCAGCTATGCTGATAGGGGATATGGACCTAGCAAGGCTTATGATCCATGTATAATAAGTTGAGGAGGATAAGCTAAAGGATAGAGAAGAGTTTGAGAATAAGAGGGCTAAGACATCAGGCTAACAATGTCTATTCTCAACGTAGTATGGTGCAAAAGGGTAGTAAGCTTCCTGCCTGCGCTAAGTGTGGTAGGAACCACCCAGATATTTGTCGTGAGGGCTCTACTGGTTGTTTCAAGTGTGGTAAGAACGGTCACTTTATGAGGGACTGTCTTGAGAACATGCAAGGTAATGGTAATAGGGGCAATATGGCCCAAATTTCTTCAGCTGCTCCACCAGACAGGGCTGCACCTAGATGAGCTACTTTCGGTACTGGCGGAGGAACAAACCGCCTTTATGTAATCAACAGTCGTCAAAAGCAAGAGGATTCGCCAGATGTTGTCACTGGTATGATCCAAGTCTTTGACCTTTACTGTTTATGATTTGCTAGACCCAAGAGCTAGTTTACCTTTTGTAACTCCTTATGTTGCTATGAATTTCGATGTTATTCCTGAACAACTTAGTGAACCATTTTGTGTTTCACACCCATTAGTGATTATATTATAGCAGAGTTTATCGTGATTGTCTCGTTTTCGTCAATCACAAGAGTACCATGGCCGATATAGTTGAGTTAGACATGGTAGATGTCGATGTAATTCTTGGTATGAACTGGCTTCATGCATGTTATGCCTCAGTCGATTGTAGAACTCGAGTAGTCTAGTTTCAGTTTCCAAATAAGCCAGTCTTAGAGTGAAAAAGCAGTTCCGCAGTGCCTAAGGGTCATTTCATTTCGTACCTTAAGGCAAAAAAGTTGGTTTCTAAGGGGTGTGTCTATCACTTGGTCAAATTTAATGACTCAAGTGTTGAGATACCTCCCATTCAGTCAGTTCCTATAGTAAAAGAGTTTCCAGAAGTCTTTCTAGATGATCTACCCGGAGTCCCTACTGAGAGAGAGATAGACTTTGGTATAGACCTTCTTCCAAATACTCGTCCTATATCTATTCTGCCAGTAGATTTAAAAGAGTTGAAAGAGCAATTGAAAGATCTCTTTGATAAGGGCTTTATTCGACTAAGTGCCTCTCCTTGGGGCGCTCCGGTCTTATTTGTGAGAAAGAAGGATGGTTCCCTTAGGATGTGTATAGATTACCGTCAGTTGAACAATGTTACCATCAAGAACAAGTATCCTCTTCGAGGAATTGATGATTTATTCGATCAACTTCAGGGTGTTTCCTGTTTCTCGAAAATTGACCTCAGATCAGGCTACCATCAATGTGATATCCTAAAGACAGCATTCAGGACCCGTTATGGTCATGTCCTTTGGTTTGACTAATGCACCAGCAGTGTTCATAGATTTTATGAATAGAGACTTCAAACCTTATTTAGATATGTTTGTTATCGTCTTCATTGATGACATACTAATCTATTCAAAAAATGAAAAAGATCATGCTAGTCATCTCAGAATAGTTTTTCAGACTTTGAAAGATAAGGAATTATATGCTAAATTCTCTATGTGTGAATTTTGGCTTGAGCCTGTGGCATTCTTAGGCCATATTGCGTCTGGAGAGGGAATTAAAGTTGATACTCATAAAATTGAGGCAGTGCAGAATTGGCCTAGACCTACATCTCCAACTGATATTAGGAGTTTCTTGGGTTTAGTTGGTTATTATAGAAGGTTTGTAGAGGGGTTCTTGTCTATTTTGTCTCATTTGACCAAGTTGACTCAGAAGACAGTTAAGTTTCAATGGTCTGAAGCTTGTGAGAAAAGCTTTCAGGAATTGAAAAAGAGGTTAACTACTGCCTCAGTTTTGACCTTACCAGAAGGCACTCAAGGTTTTGTGGTGTATTGTGATGCATCTAGAGTTGGCTTGGGTTGTGTATTAATGCAGAATGGTAAAGTTATAGCTTATGTCTCTAGACAGTTGGAAGTTCACAAGAAGAATTACCCAACCCATGATCTAGAGTTGGCCGCCATGGTATTTGCTTTGAAAATATGGCGTCATTATCTATATGGTGTGCATGTGGATGTGTTCACCGATCACAAGAGTCTTCAGTATGTGTTTAGTCAAAATGAGTTTAATCTCAGAATGATGAGGTGGTTAGAATTACTCAAGGATTATGACATGAGTATTCTTTACCACCCAGGTAAGGCTAATGTTGTTGCGGATACCTTGAGCAGGTTGTCTATGGTAGTACCGCCCATTTTGAGGAAGCTAAGAAAGAACTAGCAAGATATGTGCATAGATTTGCATGATTAAGCGTTCGACTAATGGATTCCACCGAAGGAAGAGTAGTGGTGATGAATGGGGAGCTTTTGAACAAGGGGGAGATGGTGTGTTGAGACATCAAGGTAGGTTGTGCGTATCAATAGTGGATGGAACCCAAGAGAGGTTCATAGAGGAATCTCATAGCTCCAGTTATTCCAGTCATCCGAGTTCCACTAAAATGTACCGTGACTTGAGAGAAGTCTATTGGTGGAATAGTATGAAGAAGATATATTCACATCTCTTCGAACCTAGAGGAATTTCAGATTAAGGTACTAATCCTTTCTTAGTATTTATTTACAAGTTGGCATGTTGTTTTGCATATTGCTTGTGGGTGTTTGAACTGAATGTTGCATGTTACACCCTTAGCCTAGTAAGAGTAATCTCATTCGAGGATGAATGTTCCCAAGGGGGAGATATTGTAAAATATCGCAATTTGAAATAGCTAAGAAGAAGCTAAGAACTGAAAATAGTCATTTTTGGCAAGAATGAAAAATCTAGAAAATTGCTTAAGTTAGGAAATGTGAGTTTTTGGTCAACTTCAAACGGCCATAACTCCTATATCAGGATGATTTAGGTGTATTTCTAGATATGGTTGGAAAGCTCTTAGAATAACCTTTCCAACGCCGCCAAGTTTGCGCGATTCCGAGTTCGTATGAGTAAGTTATGCCCTTTGGAAGTTGGATTGTTGGATTAAGGAAAGTCCAAATCCGGATTTTTGAAAGATAGTTTGGTCTTTTCCTTATCCTGTTATTTTAATTCATTTTTGGTAATTAATTAGGGGTCTAAGCTGAATTAGATCAGTTTACACTTTTACTAAAAGAGTTAGGATTTTGAGAGGAGAGAAAAGAAGAGGAGAAAAGAGGAGAAAGGAGATGAGGAAGCAAGAACGTTCAAGATCCGTCAAGATCGTCGTGATTTGCTTGTGAATTTTGTCGGGGGTGATCCCTACAAGGTATGTGAGGCTCTTATCACATTGGGATCGTTCTCCCACGTGCCAAGCATATTAATTTCAGTTTGGATTCGACCTAAAAGAGTTTGAATATTGATGATCTTGATATCTATTCTTGAATTCATATATTGTTCTTGAATTTGACTGAGTTGGGAAGTTTCTGAGTTCGTTACGTCGCATCAGAGAGTCATTCTAAGTTAGGTTCTTAGGTACATTTTTTGGGTATCTATATCTAAAAGTAATTTAACAAAAAAGAACCGAGTTTGGGTGAATTGGAGTTGGAAAACGAAGAAGAAATTTCATCGAACGAAATTAGGGGGTGACCGCGCATCGCGTGCCTAGTGCCATGTTTTGAAAAATTCTACTCTGCGTCGCATAGCTCACACGGAGCATTCTGCCTGAAAAGACATTTTTGAAACCACAATTTTATTATGCCCCTGCGTCGCGGACCCACCTTCAAATCTTGA
>NW_006239562.1:210489-217237 GCF_000226075.1 Solanum tuberosum
TCATTTTGGCCAAGTTAAATGTTGACTATTAAACATTCTGAGTTATTTTACTAAAGTTCATTTGATCATAGTAAAAATGTTTAGATTCTTCCGCTGAGTTAGTAAGTCAGGCCAAGGGTTCGCTTGAAACCAGCAATGGTTTTTGAGTGCCGGCCATGTCCAGGGTGTAGGCCCGGGGCGTGACAGATAGTGAGGTTGAAAAAAGAATTTTGGTATCACAGAGCTTTGACTAATTTACTAGTACTCATTAATACCAAGAAAATTGATTTGTCAAGTTGTCTTCATTATTAATAGCAAATTTCCAATATTGTGTTGAATATTCTAATATTGGCCCTTTTTTTCCACACGTTATTTTTTCAATTGTGTTATATCAATCTTTAATTTGGTATCATAATTTTTCTTTGTCTAAAATGACAGAAGAAGACTTTAAGTCAACTAATGGTATTGAATTCTCTAGTTGCAAGAAGTCCAAACAAAGAAGTGAATCAATAACTTAAATATAAAAATTTCATGGGGTGTACTAATTTTTCTGTCCCATTTAAGTAATATTTGTGATAGCTTTTATTATTTATTATTTATTTTTTACAAATATTCAATATTAGGAATTTTTAACTTCAATATAAAAATCTAGAGTTAGGTTTCCGATCGGGATTTAGATTGGGAGTTGGATCTCGACTCGAGGTTGATCCAAGGTAAGGGGCGAGAGTTGGATCTCAAATTGGAGTTAGGATTGGGTTCATGGTCCGAACTGAGAGTCCGGTCGGGAGTTGAGTCCTAGATCAGGGTCTGAATTGAGGCGGGAGTCGGGTCTTCGATCAGGATCAGGGTGAGGTCCGGTCATCGATTGGGATCGGGGTAGGGAGTCGAGTTCTAGGTTGGGTCGAGGTCAAAGTTGGGTTCCAGATCAATAGTTGGGTCTGGAGTTGGATTTAGAAACCAGGTTGTTGATTAGGGTCAAGAGTCGGATCCTCAGTCAGGGTTGGATAGTTAGGTTGAAAAAAAGTTTTTGGAATATGATTCCCTTACTTTATATAGGAAAGTCCTCTTTTTTCCCCTTAAATCGGATGAAAATTAGTCCATTTGAAAAAAAAAATCAAAATATTTGAATCAATTAAATATGAGAAAAATGAAAAGCATTTTCTAACACCAAGAAAAAGTAAAAAACCTAAAACATTAATAACACGAGATATTAAAATACAGTGGTATTTTTTATAAAATAAAGATAAGAATTTCAAATGTTATGTAAGATATTGAACTCAATGGAACCCATATTTTTTGTATCTCAAAAAAAATAAATTAAAACACATTTGTGTCCAATTTTAAGTTTATATTATTGAATTTCTTTTTGTATCCAAATATTATAAAAATATGATCATTTCATAAATTTAGTGTGATTTTACCAATAACACAAAGCTTGACTATTTTACTATTACTCATTAATACCAAGAAAATTGATTTGTTAAGTTGTCTTCATCATTAATAGCAAATTTCCAATATTTTGTTGAATATTCTAATATTGGACCCTCTTATTTTTCCACACGTTATTGTTTTGATTGTTCTATCAATACTTAATTTGGTATCATAAATTTTCTTTCTCCAAATAATGACAAAAGATGACTAAGTCAACCAATGGTATAGAATTCCTTGACTATAGAAGTGAAAATTTAACTTGAATATAAAAAAATAATAATCATGGGGTGTTCTAAAAAAATTTTCTTGTATGCAACAAAATAATGTGATCCGATTCTTCTCAAATCACATGCATAACGAAAATTCAGTGAACTGATTTTTCAATTGTTTTTATATAAGCATAACATATAAATGTGTTTTTTAACTTGATTTTTGATAGTTATTTCTTTTAATTTTAGGTGTGCCTAAATAGATACCTACTTAAATCATCCAAAATTGAATTAGTAGATATACACATCTTACATGACGTCTTACATGACAATTCACATCCTACATGAAATCCTATATCTATTATGCATTGTAGGACGTGTGTATATGTTTGTTCAACTTCATATAAATTTATATATTTAGTTGTGCACATTCAAAATTAAAGGACATAGATGCGAGCTGAAACCAAATTATAAAACACATCTATATATTAAGGCTATTATATAATCCTACACTCCATGACTCCACCTGACCCATAAAATTAACCTAGCTAAAACATCCAAATAATTCAAAATTACTATAAGAGATAGGGTTTTTTTTATTCAAATAGATTCTTCTAGCACAATTCAGACAAAAGAAAAATCAAGAAGCCAATCATATTCACAAGTTTAACTACTTGACACCACAAAATTTATAGATAAGGTTTTTGATTGATCAAATGGATCCTTCTAGCACAATTCATATGCAACTTTATATAACACAAAAATATAATTATCAACCATTACAACATTATTGTGCTAACTCCAAACAAATAGTCACAAAAACTATACACTAATGGCTTCTTTACTAATGTCATCTTCATTTCTAGTCCATATCGGAGGATTCAACTATAGAAGAACCATGAACGAAGGGCTTTCCCCCTTTCCGCGCATTCAAAAAGCAATAAGAGAAGAGTGCTAAAAGTTAATGCCTTAAATAAGGATGAAAAATGTGACAAAAAAAGAGGAAAAAAAGAACAATGGATGAAGGAGGGAATTGGCTTTTGCCTTAATGGCGATAGTTGCAACAAATTCATTTGCAAGTGTTGTTATGGCTGAGGAACCAAAGGCAGGGACACTTGAGGCAAAGAAATAATATGCACCTATTTGTGTCACAATGCCAACTGCTAGAATATGTCACAAGTGAAATTTAGACGCGAATTTGGGATTTAAGTTTAATACGTTTCAAATTTTATGATTTTTAGTAGTGAACTTGTTGTAATCATGTTAAAATTACAGGTTCAGGTCTAATATAGTCTGTGTTGGAAGTTATGAATTTATAGTCGAAAGGTTATATTCACTCTTAGTGAAAGCATTGTAAATTTTTATGTGTAAATTTCATGTGTGAATCTAAATAAAAAGAGATTTTTTAGTCTCAAAATACTTGTTAGGTTAATATTTACAGTATATCTTTTTTACTATATTGATATGAATTTTTTTTATAACTTCTAGCATATTTTGTATAATTTTTGAGTATTTAACTTTTAATTTTAAAATACTATTTAATTTAGTTCTAAAAATTAGTTAATGAACTCTGGGAAAGTGAATTATGACAAATATTTTGAACCAAAGGAGTAATTAGATATTTTCCCATTTGAAAATACTTCATAAGTATTTTTTTTTCTATCTCAATTTATGTGATAGTATCATGCATCTAGACTTTACGAATCAAATAAATTACCTCATTTGTTTTATATTACTTGTTCAATTTTCCTTTTACCTGCACCTTCTGAAAAATAAGAAAGACATCTTTACTAATTTCCCCTTTTTAACTCTTTTTCATATACTTTAATTATGTATCCGCTCTATCAATACTAAGATCAATAAAAGGATTAACTTTTCTTTTAGACTTTACGGTATTTATATTTTCGAATTAACTTTAAGGGGAAAACAAACAAAATTAAATTTGTTTTGTTTTAATTTTGATCAATTGACAAATAATTTGAAATAAATACTTTTAGTAATGTGGATACATACAATAACAACAAGTAAAATCCCACAAGAGGAGTCTGAAGAGGGCAGAATATACAGAGATCTTACTACTAACTCGTGGAGGTAGCGAAACTATTTTCAAAAGACCTTCGATTCAAATGTACCAAATTCAGGTACAAAGAAGAAGGTGATAATAAAGAAAACATAGCAAGTAACACAAAATAGTGCTATAATCAAATATAAAAAAAACAAGAACTTAGTGATGAAATAAAAATTTTGTATCTTGTTTGATTGCCATGTTTGAGATAGCTTATCCCACCACTTATATCATAGTGGTGGGATAAGTTTTCCCATATACATGGTGTGATAAGTTATTCCAGAATAGCTAACCACATGATAACTAATTTTGGGATAACTAGTTCCCAAACAAACGACTCCAATACAAGTACAATGACAATGACAAACACCAACCACCATAAGCAAGATGATCCTACCTACTAACCTACTAACCTTCTATCCTAATAAGTGTCATCCACATAATAAGCAAGATGATCCTACCTACTAACCTTCTATCCTAATAAGTGTCATCCACATTTTCCTATCTAAGGGCATATCCTTGATAACATGAAATTCATTTCCTATCTTATCAGCTCTTTTCAACACTTTTTCGGCCTACCTTTGCTTCTACTATACCTTATATAACCAACATCTTGCATCTACGTAACGTGGATACAAAAGAATATGAAATCAAAGGAGTATCTTTTTTTTTTATCTTATAGGCCTTTTATATCAAACAGACAGTGAGATAATTAAAAATGATCTTTTCATGATCATTTATAAATGGGAAAAAAACAAATATACCTTCGAATTATCGTAAATGGTATGCAAATACTCTCCGTCATACTTTTGAGACATGGATGCCCCTGTCGTCTAAAACTAGAGCATATATATCCTTCACTCTAACGGATGATGCCCCTATCATCTAAAACTAGAGCATATATATCCTTCACTCTAACGGAAGGCTAAATAGGAACACGTGGCACAATCTTATCCGTCGATCGGATATTTAATAAATGTCGGATCTGTGGATAAGGTTATTACACGTGTATGTCCGTTAGTATAAATGATATATATGCTCTAGTTTTTAGATGGCAGGGGGCACCAATGTCCCAAAAATATGACGGAGGGTATTTGCATACCATTTACGATAGTTCGGAGTATATTTGTCCTTTTTCTCTTTATAAATTAAAATAATGAAAATTTCGTAAAATTAATTATTTCTGATAAAATAGACATATTAATTTCTTTTTTTTTATATAAAAAAAGAAATTCCTTTTAGTCTTGTAGAGCTGGTTCACTGTCCCCCTTTTCCGTTTTCAGCTACGAGCAACTGAGGAAGAGTAGAAATGGCGTCGTCGGCGAGAGAATGGATTGAAGCAGACGAAACGGCGAAGCAATTTCTCACTAGGGTTTTCTCAGAGCGGCCTTTTCTACCATTACCTCCACCACTTCATCGCATTCCTCTCCGTCCCGGCAATGTTGTAGAAATCGTCGGTCCTTCTCCTTCTTCAAAAACTCGCATTCTTATGCAGGCAAGTCACATTAAACAAAACTCTATTTATTAATTTTTCTTCTTCATTGCTGTTCAGCTACATTTTATAGATGCCAATTCATAATTTTGAATCAGTGATTTAATGTGCATATATAGACACTCTTAATGTATTCAGGTTTTTTGAGTTTCATATCTGAATGAACGATCAATTGTGCGAGTTTTCTATCTGAACTATCCCTAACTATTTATTAAAACACAATTCAACTAGTAGGTGTGTGAGTTTCATAAACTGAAATATCCCATTGTTCAGGTAAGAAAAATAAACAATTGATAGTTGAGATGTATTTTGATAAATAATTGGTTATAGTTTAGGTAGGAAATGCACAGACCTGATAGTTCAGGTATGAAACTCGAAAAATCGGGATACTTTAGGTGCATTTTTGACCATTTTCTTTTGCTTTGTGGACTCTCACATTTTGTAGTGTTACCAATATTAATCAATTACCTGACTAGTTAAGGTCGGATGTTTTAGAAGTATGGATTCTATGTGACCATTTTGCTCCATATGGGTCTATGTCAGCACCCATGGGTGTGACCTAGTGGACAATAAAGTGGGCTGAGTACCATGAGGTTGTAGGTTCGAATTCATTTCTTCCCATCTATCTTAGACTTGGTGGATAAAATTACCTAGTTTTTGTCCCCAGTGGGAGTGGGAGCTGACATTATCACGTGAAATTAGTTGAGATGCGTGAAAGCTGGTTCGGACACCACGGTTATGAAAAAATAATAATATGGGTCTATTTCATACCAATACTAATTGGGAACTTGGACAATTTTCAGTTAAATCTGCAAGAAGATTATTTGAAGTTGAATTTGAGAAAAGTTTATGGAAGTCCTAGTTGTGGAAAAGATTTAGGGATGGGAATTGAAGATTTGAAAAACTTCACTTGGAATACACATTCATACCACTATTCAATTTTCAGTTGAAGTCCCCGAAAATGACAAAGACCAAACTGAGTATTTGCAAATAATGAAATAATACTTCATGAACAAGGGGAAATACTTTATCTTGCAAATAAGGAGGTCTCGGAACTCCACACTTATTCATACTCTCGATGAACATACAAGTCCCTAACTTGATTAAAAAGAGTCCTGGCAAATATAAAAATTGTTACTGTAGATTTTTTAAGAAAATTACAAAAGCATTAATCCCAACTAGATGGTATCACATATATTATGTCTCTCAAATAATAAGCTTAATGTGATTCTTTTTGGTTCATGCTAGGCTGCTATTAATTGTATTTTGCCTAAGGAGTGGAAGGGTGTAAACTATGGAGGCTTGGAGCGATTAGTTATGTTTGTTGACCTGGATTGTCGTTTTGATGTGTTAAGCCTTTCACGATTACTGAAGCAGCGGATCATTCGAGCAAATGGTAGATATTTATTCTTGAGCTTGTTTATTTTGTATTTTGGAATTTCATGTTGTTTAGAATATGGAGGCTCTAATTTTATAGTTTAGTCAATTGCTGGAAATTTATGACTAATTTGTGTTTTCCTGGAACCATATTGTTGATACGGTAATATGGTTTCAAAACTCTCTTTTGTTACT
>NW_006239562.1:218463-230149 GCF_000226075.1 Solanum tuberosum
AAACTTACAATATTGACAAGCTGGTTGAAGTAAATGGATATGTTTGATTTTGGTGTTGGAATGATCGAAATTCTTTATTATCCATCAGAAAAATGATGCCATTCATTATACTGCAATTGAAGAAGCATACCCAATGGAAAATGCAGAATAGTTTAAGGAACTGAGTTGCCTGTCTTCTGTTTGCTTTTGTGAGCATCTTCTGAATGCTCACAGATTTCAATTTGAGTAACTTAGATAGATAAGAGTTTTCAATGTCAGAGGTGTAAGGTTAGCTATTTAACTCTAAGCTCTATAGGTTAATATTTATTGGAAAAAAAGTTTAAAATTCAGTGACTGCACAGAATATTTGAAATCATGATAAGATAGATGTAACGCAGGATTAGGAGTAGAGTTGTATAATAATGTAAGATAGATGTGTTGGTATTGTAAGCGCAAGAAAGGAAGGAAGGACTCTAAACATTAGGTTCTTATTTTTTTCTATGTCATGGATCTTTTTAGTATGGTGTATTCCATATTTAATATATAATGGGCACTCCGTTAACAGTTGTTGATGCTCTCAGAACATGGAGGTTGAGCAGAATACGGAAGGAAAGGAAAGAAAGGAGGTTTTGGAATATGGCATCGTTATGCATCTACTGGATGATGTGTAGAGAATGAAACAGGACGTTTGAAGGAGTTGACAGACCCATGTGGAAGATCGACAACTCTGTTTTCAAGATCCTTTTATCTGTAGATAGTTGATAGATTTTTAGAGTTAAACACTGAACACTTTTATCCATATGGTTTGACATCATCTTGGTGCACATTCATTGAATTTCATTGACTTTTCAACAGCAAAAAAACATAAATGAAGCACATAGGTATCACTTAAAATTTGGTAAGAGTTGAGAGCTATGCTCCCTTGATTGTAGAGGTTGGCGTTTCACTAATAACCAATATCTTTTTTGAGATTTTCAAATGAGAAACTAAAAAATAGAAAATACTGTTGTCCAAGGGTTAAAATTATAAAGGTTCCAAACTATGGTGTCCACTGAATTTCCACTAGCCCTTAGGGATTTCTTGGTTATCAAAAGAAAAAATTCCAAATTCTGATAGCCTGTAGTGCAAATTATAAAGTGTAATTCAAGTGACAAGCTCGATGCTTAGCGAGGATAGGTGCAAATGAAGTAGAATAGGGGCTTATCCTCTAACCACGACTTATTGTCTCCAAAGGAATAACTTTGCCCCGTTTCGCCATAACTGGCCCTTCCACAAATGAAGAATACACACACACATGTTCATCACAGTAGAGAAACTAGTAATTAAATATGTTTATGGCCTCATACATTTGATGCAAGTAGTATTTGGTTTATTTTGTCTAATCAGGCAATGGCATAGGCCAGAAGCTAAATAAGGTGGATAATTCTCCTAGTGGATGATAGGATGCACACACAGAATATGACAAAGAATTGTTCGCTGTCAGCATGAGAAGGTTCTTGTACATCCGCTGTTATGATAGTTTTGAATTTCTTGCTACTCTTAAGGTGAGTTAGAATGAGTACTTAGGCTTTAACTTCCTCATTTTATCTATTTTTTGCTTTGCTACCTATCTTTTCTCTCTTTTAATAAGTCCATCTCTCCTGTCAATATACGTATAGCTTTTGTCCTTCAACCTTGTTAATGCTTTGGTAGATCTTTTTTTTTAATAATATTGTTAGAACCAACACTCTAGACCATGTCTGCAATCTCTTTGAAGGTAGTGATGTAAATAAAGTGACTGAATGTTTGATAGAGGTTGAGATGGTTCTACGTTGACATTGTCTTGTCAAAATATATTGGTGTAAAAATAGAAACTTGTACCCCCTTTCCATTTATTGTAGATTTGCGAGCTATTTTCGTTTTAGGATGATAAATGTCATTATCTTAGATGTATATATATGAAATATCCTGAAGATAGGGAGTGGGGGTTGGAATGTTAACAATTGCATATTAAGGAGGCTTGGCAATGTTGAGCTCCATGGTTAAGAATATGAGATGTGGTCTGGTTATGTGGTTTTGACAATCTGCCTCATGCTCTAATTTTTGGAGCTGCATAAGGCTCAATGTCCATTTTGTTAAAAACATGTTATCAGAGTTTGACATAGGTGAACATGAATCTTGAGTTTAAGCCTCACCCCCATCATTTCTAAAAAGATGTCGATGTGCTTGACTCACCCTAAAGAATAGGGGATGTTAAAGATATGATTAGGTAAAAAGAAGTGTATCCTTTCAACATTTTAAACTTTTAGACAAGTTGGTCGTGTAATTTGACATAATCCAACACTTCTCGCTGTGAATATATGTTGTTAATTTATTTTAATTTATCATTTTGTGTATTTCTACAATGTATTCTTTTGATTGGATTAGTTTGTGAGATTACTTTTACTTTTTTTTTTTTTTTTGTAATATAAATAATTCAATTTATATACAAGTATGTCGCCTATTCTTTCAATCTCGTTTTGTTGCAGACGTTGCATTTCCAACTTACAAAAGGAAAAAGAGGCACATGGCAGTGGTGTTTATTTGCTTATGATTGACAGGTTCCTTCTAATGCTCTTCTTGATGTTGAATTTGGCGGTTTAGTTTCATATAAATAATAAAGAGACACTTGAAGTTTTAACAGTAGTATCATTCAACCTACAGAATAGAAGTATTCCTAGGATAAGTATATGGATAGATAAATCAAACAATTCATGATAATGCATTATTGTTGACCTATCTTTGCTGTTAGGCAGTTTGCCGATTTATTCATGTGGCCATGTTAAAACAGCCAATCCTATGGTACTACAGCATGATAGTCTTCTAAAGTGACCTTTTTCTTTATCAGGGGAATGTCCAAGGAAGGACACAACTAATTTATCAAAATGTGCCTTGTTATGGGAAAAAGCTTATGTGTTATCTTCCATTTTTATCATTAGTTCATTGTCCGATTCTTTGGCTTGCTCTGTGGGGTGGGGACTGTAGTCAATTCCTGTTTCCACTTGGACTAGATTTTTTTATTGACTAGATTTGTCATGTAGGTTGCAAGGACTACTGGTTGTTCTCTGTTTTTCACCAGATCATTGTTCAGGCATTAGGATTGTACTTCATAATTACTACCCATTTAATGATTATCTGTTAGGTCATCAGATCTGTGTTCAGACGTTCCATCTATGTTCCTCTTCCCTTTGTTTCCTTTGGTTTTTCCTTTTCTTTTGATATTCCTTGATGGTGTAACTAAGTTCTGTAGTTTATTAAGGTATGTTGCTTCTCTTGTATGACCAGTATTGGAGCTTTTTATTGGATGGATTGTGCTTCACCATCTATACCGCCAGGGAGCAACAACAGGTTAGAGTCCACAATAATATCTTACATTTAAAGAGAGAAAATAAGTGAAAAAGGCAGTTCAAAATGAACAGCAAACAGAGGAGTTATGGAGAACCCTGAAAGTTAGTTCATCTCCAAATACTTCTTGCAAGCACCTTAGTTTGTAGCATTTTTGTGGTGTTGAGAAAGCCTGCTGTTTCTTCTACCTATTTAGTAGATGGAAAATGACCATTGCCTGCCAAACACTGTAAGTAGGTGATTAGAAATGCAATTGTTTTGCTTAAGATATTTGCATTCTACTATGGATCTTTTTTTTTCCTTGGATGAGCTGGGAAAGTACTCGGATTCATCTTAACAGATGAACCTGTTCTTGGTCATGCTAAAATGCCACGTGTTATACCAAATTCACATGTAAGATAAATAGTTCTTGGAAACCTGTCTCAGCTCTTGGAGAGTGCTTAAAAGTTTTGAAATATAGACTTTATCAGTTTGAAAGTGGTGCTTCTTAAGAGCATTTTTTCTGCAGGCATGAACACATAAATGTAGTCTTTTAGAGGTGTAACTCTATTCCTATAATGAAGGCTGCAGTTCAATTGTCTTTTTCTTTGTTTTTGTTGTTTAGCCCCACCATCTTGAATAAACCCCAGTTGTTCAGTTGTCATTTATTTTTCTTCTTTTTCCTGGAGGTTGGGATGGTTCAGGTTGTGGTTTTGGTAACCTCACATGTCATCTAATCAAGTACTATATATATGGTTACGAGTTTCATTCTGTTTGCTTTCATCTGTTCATGTTTTTCACCTAGCACTCCTCATGTTAATACTTGGTTTGGTTCTTAGGAGAGAAAAGGATTCAGTATGTTCCTTTGCTTTCTATATAGGTTGCACCATTCATTTTTGCTTCTTATTCTCAAATTGGGTATTTTAGCATTACGTATTTGTCTTATTACAGGAGAAGTCTGTCTTTGCAAAGTGTGTCAGACATTGCCGTTCAAGAGATCCAGAAGATTCTTGTGGTGCATCCGATGCTTGTTCTAAACTACAAAAGCAGCAAGTTTACAGGATAAATTTACATCTCGCGAAGTTATTAGGTTGGATTCAATTCATTTCCTTTATCCAAATTCCAAAATAAATCTTGTATTGCACATTACTAAAATCTGGTTACAAATGACCAGATAAATATGATAAGTATCCTGTGTATAGACTGTGGTGGAAAAATTAAAGCTCAATATGTGCTGTCTGTCTGTAAAGGTGCCCTGGTTTAATTCCATATTCTGGGCTCCTTGCTTTGGACAGTTTGTGTTCTGATTGACTAATTTTTAAACTATTCAAGTAACGTAACATGTACAGGACTTTATCTGTTTGATCATCAATAGTGGTTACGAGCTTGTCCACCTTTGAAAGTATCAATTTAGGATCATTTTGTATACCATATTTATGGAACTGTTCAGTTGTTCCAAAGATCATTTCTTGATGATTTTAAGCTGCTAAATCATACAAATAGTTCTCTTTTCACTTTCATCGTTTTCTAATTTGCAACCACTTAAAACAGGAGTACAGGGCAGTTGTCTATTGAGAGTAACTTGGACTCAAGGACCATTAGGAGTAGTACTAATGCTCAACTGTATCGGGAGTATATGCCTTCAGTATGGCAGGTAACCATGATATATATATGAAAACTTTGAGTATAGCCGGCGTATTCTTTTTTTATTGGTGTTGTTCTTCTTTAGGTAATGAGAATAAGTATCCATTGTGTTTCATAAAACTAATCGAAGAATGCATGAGTTCAATTATTGTAACTAAATTTTAGTACAGCCACTACACTCTATAGTAGAGGATTCTCTTGCATCTGCTTTCTCCATATCAGAGAAGGGAATTCTAGGGATGGTTTACAGATATCTTTTCATAGCTAAAAAAATTGTTTGTTGGGCATCTTGTTCAATTACACTGAACTATTTCTTTTAAATTATAGTCATTTGTTAATGGAGATGAACTGAGAAAATTGGAGGACGAACCATCAGTCCATCATGATTGAAGTGTTGGAAGGGAATGTGGACCTAAAATCAATTTAGCAAAATACAGAACATAATGGAAATAAAAAACTCACATAGATGATATATATTAGATTCAATATTTGCTAGGAACATTTTTATTTTTATTTTTTAAAAAAAACAAATTTTGCATGCTAATGGGAGTGAAAGAAGAATATCGCAGCAATTGGAATTTCCCACCATCCATCCTTTAAAGGGACGATGTGGGACTTTTCATACACCACTCATGCCTAGGGCTGGACATTTGGTGCGTAAACAATTTAATATGGGGCCCAACATTGGAAATGAGAATTGAAATAGGTCCTGTCCTGATAATATCATGTAAAGAAATGGATTTTGGGCATAACTCAACCTCAAGGTGAGGATTGCCCAAGCCATATTAAAGAGACCACTCATCCCTTAAAGGGACAATGTGGGGATCTTCACAACACTTAATGTGTGTCGTGTTAATATCTCACAAATATAGTGTAGGGTAGAAAGACTATTATAATGAAAATGTTGTGCTAAAGGAACAAAATCCAGAAACTAAAACTGAAACAATCAAAGAAAGGTGGAGTTTCTGCCGAAATTGGTGGTTCTTGCAAGTGATGATTTATTACGAATGAGATGGAAATGTTCCACTATTGACCTTGAATGTTTGGAAAGTCGTACATGATTTATGAATGAGATTGTCAGTAACTTCCCTTTCTCCTGGTATGAATAAAGTGTGGACTGTGATGTATAGATGTGAAATAGGTAACTGAGAGGCACTATAGCCATATAGGAGTAGTGGCAAATTTTCATAACACCTCTCTGGTTGAATATCAAAACAAATGATAATACATGGTATGTTGATTCAGGGAGCGGCAATTTAGTTTGATAATTAATGTATTGTGGCTTTCCGGATGAAGTCGGACATTGAGACTTTTTATGCTGGCAAAGTTTTTGTTTATGAAATGCTTTTACAAAAACTAAACGTGGAAAATGTGTATTTCTCTCATGTGTGGTTTGCAAGCTATTGCATAGGAGTGGGGTTTTTACCATGTGTGCGCGCATTCAAATGGTAGCGGCTGCAGGTTTCCCTTGTCATAAAAAAAAACATGTGTATTTCTCTTGTTGACGAACGTCTGAGTACTTGGTGTATTTTCCCTTTTATGTTTTGACCTTAAACATCAGGACTCGTGAACTTTTGAAATTAGTGCCCCATAAATAGATGCTTTTTCATTTCGTCAAAATCGATTTTTACTGTATAGAGCTTATGACCTCCCCCCATATGCCTTGCGGTTGCAGCCTTTGACAAGACTCCCAGTTTCATTTTGTTTTTTTTTGAAGTTACAGTTTTATTAACAATATGAGCATAATGAGGCACACCTGTAGACAAGAAGTATACCAAAAAGTAGAAAACCTACAAAAAGATATGGTTTTCTACGAACGACACCCAATCTATGTATAAATGAATGTGGGAGATTTGACAGGAAAACCACATTTATATAACTGTTTTTCTTCAGTTGAACATTGGACTTTTAAGGGGTTTATTAACCTTAATAATCCTTTCTGGCTGTTGCAGTCCTTTGTTTCACACAGAATACTTGTGCGCCCAGGTATGGCTCGAAATCACTTAGGCCAAGACCATTTCTTGCTCTTATCATGAATAAAAAAAATTGGCTTTCTCATTATTCTGCAGATGATAGTAAATATCAAAAGCAGCCCATCTATTTATCCGAATGGCTGTTGCCATCCTTGAAGTTGTCAGACAAATCACAATCAATGATGTATGTGCAATATAAGATTTGAGTCTTTAAAATGTTCTATCTGTATTCAAGAAGTCATTCTCCTGCTTCACTGCAACATATAGGATGGCACATACATCGTAGCGTGAAATTCACATGATTGTAGACTGGCTTTTCTCAACCTGAGGTCAAGCATTCAAACTGAAGCCCAAAATGAAATTCCGAAAATGTCGCTTGCTCTTCTGGCAGTAGTTTCAACTGTAAGTTAATTTTGTTCATGTCCCTCTCTCTTCATATATACTTGGTTTGGTGTGGATATATTTTATTCAATTACTCTCTGTGGCATGCTAAAGGAAGTGAGATGCAATTATGGAAGCTTTCTACCTATTCAGATTCTAATGAGATGCATACCATATTGAGACATGTTCGGCATGAAATAAACCCGGAAGGGAAGCCACAGGAGCAGGAATGGAGAGAAAGCGAAAGAGGAAAGGTGTTTTCCCATTTGATTGATCGATTCAGAGTTGGTCCAAATTTTAGAGTGATGTGAATGGTGATTTGTAGGACTCAAAGGTCTTTGCAAGTTCTGGCAACCTGAGAGAAGATGACATCCATCTGCTTTCCACCAGCCAATGTAAATGACAACCAAGGCAAGAAAGAAAAGACGTTAAATAGTTCTCGCGTAACTTGGTGATTCTTGAATGTTTTCTGAGTTTGTGACACAAATCTGGAGAAGAGGAAAAACTGGACAGTGAAGCAGAAGCTGGAGAAAGAAGTTAAAGCTGCATTTTTTCCAATTGGCAATCTTTCGTGTTGCTTTTGTATATAAGATAATAACTAGGAATGACAAGAAGTCTTGTTTGGGGAGTTCTTAGGATATATGCTGTGTTTTTAGATAAATTAATGAAATGACTCGACTCGCTGACCAAAATGGTCATTGGGAAAAAATTTACTCGTACCTTGGATTTACACCAAGCAAATGAATGCAAGACATGTATTTAGTACTATGGTTAAAAATTCTTTATTTTTTCTGTAAAATATAAGGTGTAAGTGGCAGCAAATATCTCAAGTATAACATATAATTCATGGATAATTTCTTTTTAAAGAGAGTTAGAAGTAGATTAGTTTAATATTTTAAAATTTTCATATGCTCTAAGGTTATCTGGGTATGTTGTTGCTTTGACTAACAGCAAATCCCAATGTTAGAATTTACATTGAAATTTTAACTACATATTTTTGCTTAATGAAAATCCATAGGTAGAACTACATTTTCTTATCCTCTAGTGTACTCGAGAAACGTTACTTCGGGGCTCAATTTTGCAATGACTCTAAAAGGATAGGTACAATTGATTTGTCTGTACGCAATTGGTCAGTTGATGACTAGAAACTTGTAACTGCTAGAGCAAGGTTCCCTAGACTACACACCGGTGGTGCCAATTCAGGTATATCTATGAATTGTATCTGATACTTTCTGCACAAAAATTCATTCTGTAGATACTTTTGCAAATTCTCTGACATGACTGAATGTGGTAAATTCTAAGGTAATTATATTATTAGTTATGGCGGAGATCATTTTTATTGTGCGGCTAATCAAACATTGTATTATATTATACTAAATGGTGTTGCATATGTAATAACTTTTGTGAGTGTTGATATTAGAATCATGACAGATTGACAATAAATATTTTGGACACGGAAAAGAGCTGTGAAAGTAGCAGCAAAACATAATGACTTAACACATATCTAATGAAAATACCAAAATTCAGACTTCCACTTGTATTGACTCTGACATTACAACTTTAGATGAAGGAGTTGATCTGTAATTAAGGCTTCCATTCATTCTAGTTCTGAGATTACCGTCAACTCTTGCGTAGAAGGACCTACATGGGTGGTGTTTCTTGTTGTAAAAGGAGAAGGAACAGTTAGGTTGCTCACATCTCCTTCTAGCATTTGAGTTACAATTTTGATGGATGGCCGATCTGTCGCATTCCATTGGATGCACCAAAGTCCTATAACAGCCAATTTCCTTACAATTATAACATCATCATCTTCCTCAATCCTGATTTTCAACTCTTCTCCTTGATTCAGCCGCTGATGAATCCACTCGGGAAAGTTCATTTGGCTAGTATCCGCTTTTGCATCAAAATTCTTCCTCCCTCCAACCATTTCAAGTAGCATCATTCCAAAGCTATAGACATCAGATTTATGAGACGCTTTTCCGAAATTGCTTGACAACACTTCTGGTGCAATATAACCCATGGTTCCTCTAGCTTCAGTCATAGTGACAACACTTTTCTCTTTAGAGCATAACTTGGCAAGACCAAAATCAGAGATCTTTGGGTTCAAGTTATGGTCTAACAGAATATTTTGAGGCTTGATATCGAAATGAAGGATTTGTTGGTCACATCCTTGATGAAGATACTCTAGTCCTTTTGCTATTCCCATAGCAATATCATGAAGCTTCTTCCAAGTAAGGGTGATATTATCTTTGAAACTTGTCGGAAAAATGAGCTTGTCAAGTGACTGATTTGGCAAGTATTCAAACACTAGAGCTCTTCTAACTCCATCAGCACAAAAGCCAACTAGGCGAACCACGTTGACATGATGGATTTTCCCCATTGCTGCAACTTCATTAATAAATTCTTCCCCATTTCCTTCAGAATCATTGAGAATTTTTACAGCAACATGAATTTCATTCGAAAGTGTTCCTTTATAAACGATCCCGTAAGCTCCCTCTCCCAATATTTCCTGAAACTGATTTGTTATCTTTTTAATATCTGCATAAGTATATCTAGTCGGTCTGTGAGCTCTATAGTCTTCCAAAAACTTTTCAACTCTGACTTGATTCTCTCTTTCAATTTTGCTTGAGCTATAACACTCATAAAGTGCCATAATAATTATTCCCAAAAGAATGAGACCTATAACTCCACCTGCAATCAGTGGTTCCTTTACTGTGCCTGCCAGAATTAACACAATTTTTTTGTTATGGAAAAGAGAAGTACATGATAATGGCATTAAAGAAAAGTTTGTCAATACCTTTTGTAGTAAATGGTCGATCGAAACACTGAGTAGTCAGTTGTTTAGTATAGTTCTTGAAGCCACAATCCTTTTCAAGACCTTCACAGTAGCTACAGTTTGGATTAAGCCAACTGAGTCTTATCAAACTACTGTAAATTGTATCGTAGAGAAATGATGGAATTTCATGAATCTTTTTGCAAGTTGCCTGGGGGAGTAAATCTAAAGAGTAGGAAACAGCAAATATTGATTTGTCAGAGGCACAATCTGGATATAGGTTCCGATAATATGCTGGCATACCAGAACATTTGAAAATTGAAATGTTATCTAGTGTAAGATAACGCTCGTCAACAGTGAAGGAGAAAGGAGATGCTGATAAATTAAGGTGCAATATATTAAGAATGAGACAACGTTCAGGATCAGAAAGACTAATCTGTTGAGACATATAATCAATTTCTCGAACAATTAGTGTAAGTGAATTGGGAAGTATGAGTATGGTTCGGTTTTGAGGTCACAAGATAACTCAAAGCCTGGATAGCCACAATATTCTGGCTGGTGGCGAAGCCTGAAGGGAAAATGAATGCTATGGCCATCACTTCCACACCTGGGCTCACTGCAATCATATGCTCCATCACCAACCATAGCCAACAATACCATGGTGATGAGAAGTAAGTGCAAGCGGAAAAAGATGGTCATCTCGACTGACACGGCTTGTACACTCCCTATGACACGGTCTTCTCTAATACCAAGTTTATTACTCCCCAAACCTGGTGAGGCAGCAGCTAATTGTTTTATCAATTGAAGCTCTAGATATGTGATTACTCTCAGTGTTAATGTTTTGATTTTTCCACTCTTTTATCAAGAAAAGACTTGTGCCTCCAAGATTGACTATGAGAGACGTGTTGAATAAGTAGACACTTAAATTTTTATAAAATTGAATAAGTAGTCACATGCATCCTACGTGGCATAATACATGTAGGATGTCACATAGGATGCAAATTATCACATAAAACGCTAAGTAGTATGTGTGTATACTTGTTCAACTCTATACAAACTTAAGTGTTTACTTGTGCACACCAAAGTTGAAGAGCATAGATGCCAGATGAACCCAAGTTAAAGAACATGTTTATGTATTATATATGCCTTTCTTTTAAGGGCATCTCCAACCCAAACACCAAATTTGGTGTCAACACTATTTTTTGTGTAATCAACTCCAATCCACTGCACCAAATTTTACACCAAAAAGGAATATATTTCTCTCTCTTCATTATTGATATATTATTTCTTATTTCATAAAACAAATTTTTTCAAAAACATTCACCATATATAATTCATATTATTTCCTTTTATAATCATTTAATATAAAATTATTTTGTACCATAATTTTTTAAATAATATAAATTGCTAGCAAATATTATACATTATACATAATAATGGATAATACAAATAAAAGTGAAATCATTAATGAAATACAATTAAATAAACATTACATAATTGAAAAAAATATTTTAAATTCTACATAAATATTCAACTTTCAAGATCGGTGCTCCCATAAATGTTCTATTAATGCATTACGTAGTTCAAAATGAGC
>NW_006239563.1:0-1408 GCF_000226075.1 Solanum tuberosum
CTGGTCTTCATGCAGAAAGTGGGTGTCCAAGAGGAACACATTTGAAACGAGGTAAGTTGCTCCAGAGAGAGCTTATCCCCCTTAAAGTCTAACCTAGTCACAATTATTCTATCAATCTTCTATCGAAAGCATGTACCCAATCATCTAGCTTAACCCGTATTTGCGTCACATCCCAAGGATCCTCTCTCATTACTTAGAAACCCTTGTTTATTTTGCTTTTTTTACTTACTAGTGACAACCCCCTCCCCCCCCCCCAACATTCATGATTGAGTCTTGTGTAGCACTGTTCGAGACACCCTTTTTGAACGGCTCAACTTGAGTTTGCTCGAGGACAAGCAAAATTTTAAGTTGGGAAGGTTGATGAGTCCACAAATTAGACTCATTTAGGGCTATATTTTAATAGAAATTGTGTCCTCAAATGCTTATTTTATCTCAATTTATGATGAAAACCCTTAAGTTTCAGGTATTTGAAGTTTGAAGGACAACAGGGACACTACGTCGCAAAAAGGAACGAAAGGGTTGAAAAGAACGAATAAATGAAGGCATGAGGATCACCGAGTCCACTTTGCGAGTCTCCGAAGGGTCCTATTTCGCCTTTTGTTCCAGTGTGCTAAGCCCTGAAGGAAAGGATCAAGTCGGCCGAAAAAAGGAGCAGTCGGCAAATTGCCAAGAAGCTCCGCGAAGCAGTACCATGTCGCCCAATGACCCAGAGCACGACGATGCTGAAGGCTGGTGCAAGATGGCGATGAACTACACTAAAAGGATGAATCACCGAGTTGATCGGCGATTTCGACTAACGACGCCGAATGATCCGCTGCAGCACAAATCTGTGAAAACTATAAATACTAGTTAGAGTTGTAGTTTTAGGTGTGGAAAAAATTATTATAATTATCATATAGAATAGTACTTTTTGATATTTTTTCTCTAAGTTTGAGAGGGTTTTGAAGACTTGAAGTTCCAAAGGTTTTCATCTTCAAGATTTTGGAGTTGGGTCTCTTAGATTCTTCAATTTTGGCGTGTATCAAGATTTAAATCTTCATACCCAATTTAATGCAAGCTCAATTTGGTATAAATTTCTATCTCTTATACATGTGAGGCTAAAAAACCCAATTCTTGGGGTGTGATTTAGCTAATATGGGTTAAGATAATTGTTGGGTCTTGCTTGCTGATAGTTTAGTCGTAGTTTAATTGTGATTTTCATTTAGTAGTTGTGGATGAAAGTAATGAATTTGTAGTTGTAAATACAAGTTTATTTATGTGTTTTCGGCTTGCTCGAGAGAGAGGTCGTAAAACTAAGACTACTAAATTGATGTCCAGTGCGAGTGGGTTGACATGAGGTTTAGCTTGAGAGAGTGAACCCTAGTCCCATGTCCACACATTCAGCTCGAGAGAGTGAGTGGGTTAAGGC
>NW_006239563.1:1710-10052 GCF_000226075.1 Solanum tuberosum
CATTGTTAATTGACACTCTTGTGTCCCCTTTTAATTTATAATGTTTTTAATCGTTAATGTCTTTAGCTACGACTAGTTAGAACTATATTTCATTTTTCTATTAATTCTCAAAACCACTCTCTTGGGAACGATCCCAACCCTTGGTTGGGTTAATAAACTATTATACGATCGTAGACACTTGCATCGGAAGTTGTGTCTTAATTATGCAAACATCACTACTTAAGTTGTCAAATGGAATGTGACAATAATCTATAAATAGGTAGACTGGGGATAAAAATTTACTACTTGTCATGAGATCTTAGGGTTAGGGTTTTTCCCTGATTTTCTTGCCTTATTTGAAATTTATTTTTATCTTGAAGGAAAATCAAAGTATTACCATAAATGCTTTAACTTTCCTGAAAGGAAAATATAATTTTCTTCCATGTTTGGTTTATTCTTTCCTTAGGGGAAATTTTTGGAGATTTATAAATTGAAGGTCTCTATTCTCATAACATAACATAATAGCATCTACAATGTAGTCGATAAGGAGTTTTGTTTATGGGAAGATTTTTCTCATAACAATTTTAATATTTTCTTTTTCATTAGTTTTTGTCACCGTATAATAATATGATGTTTATAGCATAAGTTTTTGTCATCTAATTTATCACCGTCTTGATTTGCAATTGTAAGCTTCTGCATGACGCCTTAATCACTTTCGAACCCAACACTTAGTGGGTGAGTGTTTCTCAATTTTATCCTGTGGTTGTAAGTTAGTATAGTATGTGAGCAATTATATTGATATCTATGTTTAGTACTAGATACTAAGCTTGAATTTGAGACGAGTGTCGTCATAAAAAGGATGACAATATGAGGGTGATGATTTTAGTTTTGAGATCTAATTTAGTAGATTTGACATAAAGTAGGTGAGGAGTTAAGGTGTTAGTTTGCAACGAATGTGAGTGGTACAAGAGTGGTATTCCGACTCTTAAATGAGAGCAATAAGGTGTCGCTAAGTCATTAGATTAACAAGAGCATTAAGAGTTATACCCGAGATCGTATGTGATCAGATGAGACTTTTATTAAGTTTATGATTTTCTATGTATGCCTAGATAGTATATTTGGGTTGTCAATATGGAATAGACTAATGTAAGCACTCTTTATTACCCTTAAGAGTTTGGTCGAATGGAACATATATAGTCAATGATGAGCCTCCTAAATATAGTTCAAGTTCCTCCTAATCGGTAGATATAAACTCAGAAGCACAATATTAGTGGGCTAAGAAGGGTAAGTTAGACTATTAAAAGTTAGATTAAACGGTGTTATAAGACAATGCGGGTAACGATTACAGAAAGACTTCTATAGAAATGGAAAAAGGTTAAGATAAGCATCTAATAAAGAAGTCCTAGAAGGAATCTTAGTACATGCACATGGAAAGTCAGTAACCTTGAGATTTGCATTTCCTGAGTATTAGAGTAAAGCGACTATAGACTAGTTTTGAAAAGATAGATCAATAGCTTTATAGTATCGGCTTCAAACCTAAGGGGAAATGATAAGGTGAGGAACCATGTCAAGTGTTAAGAATCAGATAGTTTTGTGTTAAAAAGAGTTAATATATCAATCAATTTATACTCTAGTGTACTCATCAAAGTTCCGTCATTATAACATCTGATTGATGCCTCTAATATCATAATTGTGTCCATGAACTATGCTCATACAATTCAAATAGATCCACATCTATGCTCAGTTCCCAGAATAAGAGGTGAATACTTTATCCCATTAATCTCAACCTTACTTCATAAAGTTATGAATATCAGCTTCATGATATGAATATATTCATATAAGCACTCATGTCTCATAGTATGCTCAATCTCACAAATTCATGATTTACCTTAAATGGCTAACAAAATAATGTTCTGTCATGCATAGTCTTACACCAGATTTCTAGAAAGAATCATGCTTATGATCTTTCGCTCTAAGCTCTCTCATTGATCCTTTTTCAATTCTGATAGTGATGTTGATGATAATAGTTGAGTAATGATAGATGAGAGAGATTTGATGCTCCTATTGTGATTCTTAGAAAGTTTATGTCATGTCATGTAATCTTGAAATCTTATGTGAGCTTCGTGTCAAGCGTGCTTTAGTCCAATTTCAAAATTCTTAGTATGAATCAGTTCCATCTTTATTAGTAGGCAAGTTTAGAAGTCAGAAAGATAGTAAGAGTAACTTCTTTCCCTTCCATGCTCAACTTAACCTTCATTAGAGGACGAATAATCCCGGGAGGGGGGGGGGGAGATATTGTAACACCCAAAAAATTCTATGTTAAGCCCGAACCATTCTTCATTTGTGTATAAGGTAGTATTGGGTGATTTTTAAATTGTTGTTAAGTTTTAAGGTCGATTCTTTAGTCTGAATATATATTTAGACATGAATTAAGGTCACAAGAATCCCCTAGCACGAAGTTGAGTTGAAAGCTTCCTTACCGATTAAGTTTCGATATAAGATTCTACATAAGTCAACTTCAAACGATCATATCTATCATCACATAATAAATTAGGTGGCTTATGACCTATCAATTAAATCATCTATATATTCAATTAAAGTGAATGAACATAAAAATAAAATTTATCCATCGTCCACAAGATTAATAAATATAGGTATGCTCGAGAGCATATTGTAAACGTGACAAAGGTAGATCATATTTCTTATACTTGTTTGAAGTTTGTAGAATTAGATAGTTTAATTTTATGAATAGTTTCATCTTAATTAGATGATTTTTAAAAAATATATAAATATTTAATAATTTAATTTTATTTTATTTACATTTCGCCGACAAACTTTTTCAAGAGTCGAGTATCACAAAATATTTTAATGAATACCATTAGTTTTACTTTTACCATTTTTTTCTTTTCTGTTAAAGTGTACGATTTGAAATGAATCTCAACCATAAATTATTTTATGATCAACATGGCATTAATCTATTAGGCCATTGAAAGTAACTTGAGGGAACAATACTTGACTGGATCTTTTTCCGTACTCTTGACTCAAGTACTGAAAGTCAATTTTTTGGGTCCAATTCCTACGGACCCATCTACAGGTCGTAGAAACTTCTATGGGTCACAGTTTGAGTCCGTAGGATGAACTTTTTACCCTTAAAACTTCAATATGAATTCCACTGATGGAATCTAAGGTCTGTAGATCAAACCACGAACCGTAGATGACCCCATGGAAGGTTTTCGATAGCTTTTTAAGTGGTGTTTCTTTTGTCTTTTCCCACTTTTCCTAAGCCCAAGCCATGTAGATTTTACTTCAATTAAGGGAATATATTCCACCAAGTACTCATTTTTCTTTTAATTCTACGCTCTCAACTTTCCAACACAAAAAGAAAATCGGAAGGAAGACTATTGTTTTATTCAACCATATTACATACTTGGACATTGAATGTACTGATTTCATTCGATCTGCATCGTTTCATGATGCAGATGCAAGTACCTAGGATCATCAACATGCATTCTGTTGATATCACATCATCTACTCGTAAGCTTCTGTTGGGACCTCCTTGCTTTTTGAGGACTCCATTTTTATTGTTATATAGTAGTAGGGTTTTGAGGTATTGTGGGTCTTGTCCCAACACCAAATCCTTAGATAGTAGAGACTTTATGGACAAGAAGAGTTAAATGGTCTCCAATATTTTCTCAGATATTATGTTAAACAGTTACTATTTATATTAAGTATTTTTAGACGTTGTTTTAGAAGATCTTTAAATGTTTTAAATGATCATCTATTAAAGCTTTCGCGTATCTTATTGATTCATATGTACCATACTTAACTAGGACAAGGGTTCGCTTAGGACCAGCAATAGCTCTAAGTACTGGCCATGTCCAAGATGTAGGCTCAGGGTGTGACATCAGTGATACAAGTATCACATTCATCAATCATAAGTTCCAAAACAGGCACTCACAAGTTCATAAATGGCAATGATGTGCAATGCAATGAAACGTCAAGTATAGTGATGCATTTCTATCATATGATATACATTCACTAAGACTCAGGACGGAACCCATGGAGGACACACAAGGTCCATGTATCCGCGAAATCTATTTTCCATGGATATAATCATTATTTGTTGGAACCATTTTCCATTACCATTTTCACAATTGATCTTATCACAGTATTTCAGAACCAATGCAAATAGGCATATTCACATAAAATAATGAGGAGATGACATTTTCCATATCAATACACAATCCACAACAACAAAATTATGATACATCATCAATAATAAGTCAATATAACCTTTCAAATTATTCACAACACATCCCACACCAACATATCATCTAGTTGCCTTTTATTACCCCTTTTCATAAGATGAATCATTCAATATGAACAAGTCAATCCATAACCAAATCTCATTACTCCCTAACACATACAATAAGGAAATACAAGATTCTATATACTTAACAAAAGTCAAGAAGTCTACTTGCCTCAATTAATCAAACAATCACTTTGAAACTTGAGCTTTTCCTTTCCATTGGATCTCCAAATCAACAAAATTTTATCAAACAAGTAATCGATTTTGAAACTAACAACACCCATATCAATAATTTTGAAAAACAGGGTGACATTGACCCAACACCCATTTTAAAAAATGAAGAGTAAATATGAAAAATTGTATAAAAATGTGTTACCAGAAGATTTGAAAACCAATGATGGAAACTAAATCGAAAACAAAGTAGAATTGAACCTTGAATCATCATTTTTCATAATGGGGTGAGTCCTTGGAAAATCCCCCCAATTACAATTCAAAAGCAAGATTTGAAGGTTTAAATTCATAAAGAATTATTGGGATGAGAAGATCTAGTATCAAAAGTAGTTACCCAATATTTTTATCATTAAAAACACCTTGAAATCGTCTTAGATCGAGCTTCTAGGGTTCATCAATAGAGGAATTCTATAATAGCTTGCATTATTTTAAAGATGCTTGCCTTCTGAGCTTGTTCCTTACGAGCTATAACGTGTGCCTTGATAAAATCATGACAAAAGAGTCAATTGAGTTTTTAGGTATCAAGAAGTACCATGTTAAGGCCCTTTTGCTCAACGTTTTGCCAAACGTTTTTATTGAAATCAATTAGATTTAATTGATGTCAAGTCATTTCCCTTAAAAACAACTGCATATGTTGATATGTTCATACTTAGGATATCCAATATCTTGAAATTTTCAGGAACCATCATCGGCGCCGCACTTGACTTATATGACTATTGAATATACTTCTAATTAGAATCTGATCTCTTGAGAACTGGAGGTGCAATCGAAATCTAGTCAATCAAAGAATGAATTTCCTTTTTACACTTCAATAATTCAACCTAAAAGAGTCCTATTGATACATTACCGCTCTTAGTCTCGCTTCTAGAAACACCGATTTCCCCATCTTCATATCGTATATTTGTGTCTGAAGCATTTGAAAAAATAAATGAGGTTCCTCGGATCAAGGACTTATTAAGAAACTTTGGTGTGCTCAAATTTGTGTTTTCTGTGACTCGCATTTAAAATGAGTCATTTTTCGATCATTCTTGAGAAGTTGACTCATTATTTTCCTTATTGCTCCACCAAGATCCTTACTGCTTCCTCCAAACCGCAACTCATATCATCCTCGTCATCAGGGATCTGACTCTTTGTAGTTTGATTATTCTCTCTGTGAGGAGTTACAGTTCCTTCCTCACGAGGGGTTTGAGCCTTAATTGAAAGTTTCTTATTTTAATTGTGTGGAACTTGATCATTGTTCAGATGCCCTATTTATTGTTTCGATTGAAATTGAATTGTTCTCCGCCTTTGTTATCATTTATAACTGTAAAAGATATATTCTATTGTAACGAAATTAATAGGTGAGCAAGAGAATAAATGTCACAACAACACCACAATTTTCTAATATCCACGGTGGATGTTAAATTATTTATCCTTAAAATGATGTAGTTGAATTTGTTTATGTTGTTAAAGGACATGTAGGTTGAGTTGACCATATACTAAGATTATAACGAAGTTACTTGCCAGAAATAAATAATAAACAAGTAAATAATCAATGAAAATTAACATAAGAAATAGAATTAACTTGAGCTTCGATACAATTGTCTGGCAATGCCACCAAAAAATATAATATTGAGCACTTTGCCAATTAAAACTTGAGAATCTGAAGTATACAAAACTTCACAATGAAATCCTTGTGAATCACTAGAATCCAATCTCTTCAACAAAAAAGTAACGAACTAATTATAGCTAACCTACATGGAATAAGATTCGTAAATCAGGCCCTCATAAAATTCATTTATTACACATTATCATAGTCGAGTAATGATTGACGAGGACCTCAAGATCTTTTGTAATGGCTTACTCCTCAAATGCAACTAATCATGTCTTTGGAGCTGGACAGGTTCTTGTCAAAATATCGATTATCAATGTCAACACATCGAACCTGTTGAAGTGGTTTCTTACCAAAAAAACTTAACACAACTATAACTGATTCGCGCCTAATCTGACTCATTTACTACATTTTTACTTTCTAATTCGTTGAACTGTCATATTTGAAATTAACCCTATATAATACAGTGAGACTAGGTTGAAATTTGTTGTTGACCAAACGTAACCACATAATTTCACCAACATCAAAGCTTGTTAATATAACTAAAAATACTCATAAAATTAATTAACAAAAATATAATATATCAAAAAAGAATCATGAATATTTTTTACATTAATGATAAATAGCTAAAAATAATCATTACAAAGAAATTAAAATAACAAGGGTAAACGTAATATCACAAATCATATAATATATTTCGTATTACGAGGTAAGCATAATATCATAAATCACAAAAAATATTAGTATTATAAAAGTCAAATTTAAATCTTTCGACATAATATTAACATTAACGTGCTTAAGACCACAAAAGCAGGAACCGTGTGTGAATAAAATAGTTGTATGCACTCGTTAGGTTTTTTATAAACATAACGTCCACTTTTTCCTTTTCTCTTTTCAATTTATTTATTTCTGTAAGCACATTGTCGCCGCCGAACCAGCCCTTGTTTACACTCCCTTCACTTCATTCACTGGTAAACTATGTATTCTCTTCATTATACCTTAAAATTTCTCTACTTTCTTGTTACGTTACCTTAGCTTGTATGTTGAACACAAAAATGTTTTTGTTGTTTTTTTTTCTTCTTCTTGAATTTGCATTGTTTTTCATGCAAATTAAGATACTGTGTTGTTTTTACTTGAGTTGAGAAATTTTAGTTTTCCACAACTTTAAAGTTATATGGGTAACTTTGAAAAGAAAATAATTGATTATAGTTAGATGTTGTTGTTCTTTTAATTTGTGTGTTCAAGCTATACTTTGTGTAATTTACTGGATCAAGATTTGTATAATGCAGATATTTGTTGGTGTTTGATATAAGTATCAGAAATGACAGTTTTATATGTTAAGATACAGAATTTTTTGTTAATTTCCAGCTTCCCCTGATTTTTTTTCATTTTTTTCATGTGACTTGAGAGAGTTTTTATGGTCTTTTCATTTTTACTACTTAGCTCTGATACCAATTTGGGGGGGGGGGGAGGTCCGCTTCTTATAGATAAATTCTTTCATAATACATTTTTTCTAGAGGTATTAACCTTATAATTTCTTTTACGTTTTCCAATATGTATTCAATGTTTTGTATGTCGTGGGTTTGTTGGAATGCATCTATATTTTCTTTTATTAGATTACCTAACAAAGTAATATATGTTATAGTTTGTTGCCAATATTCTAAGTATTCTTGATTTATCATTAATCTGAATATTGAATTTCTAAATCACTTAAGTTAAATTCTGGAATTTCATCTATTTCATACCATAGTTGATTTATTAATTCTTCCTCTTCTTTTTCGAATATCTTTTCCCATATTATTCGTTTTAGTTCTATGATGTCTATGTCCTTTAATATATATAAGATTAGTGTTTTATATGCTAATATCATTTCATCATGTAAATTAGACATAACAATTTTTTAACATAATTCCCTTATATCATAGTCAAGACTTTCCTTTTTGATGGTGTGTTAGATGAGCTTAATTTGGTTGCATATGTGGAATGGCACCTACTCAACATACAAGGCCAAAGTCATCTGTAGCCCCTCAAAGTTGTCCTCATTATTCATTTAGACACCTCAACTACACCTAGTACCTATTGAACACCTCTACCACCCCAGATTTGAACCATCTAAGCATTTTTTTTATCACTTTTCATAAACTGTGTGGCGCGTGTATTTAAGCTCCCCACGTGTATCCGACGTGTATAGAATGACCATTTAACAACTACCACGTGTATCCGACGTGTATT
>NW_006239563.1:12909-24581 GCF_000226075.1 Solanum tuberosum
TATGCAAGAAAACTGGTCATAACAAAGCTGTGTGTGCAAGAGTAAGTAATACTTCATATTCACATTTGTAAATTGCTTAAAGTTTATATATATTATAATCATATATTTTATTTTGTGGTGACATAGTATACGAGGGGGAGCACTTCTCAACCTACAAGTCAAGGAAATTCAAGCCAACAAAGTTATTCTCAAACAGGAGTAAGATTTGATTTACATATTCATTTGCATTAATTTTCATTGTATAAGTTATTCATATCTCCTTATTTTTGTTCAATAGGTTAGAACACAATCAAGTCAACAAAGTTCTGTTTGTGCTGATACCACTGCTGTGCCAAGAACTACTCAAACAACAGTAAGATTAGATTTAATAATTCATTTACATTTTCTGATTGATCTACAAGTTATTCATATATCCTTATTTATGCTATATAGTCTACAATGGGAGGTCCATCGCATTCTACTTTCAGAACCACATATGCAACTACACAATCAAGTCAACCAAGTTCTATTTGTGCTGACACAGAATCTGTGCCAAGCGTCCTCAAAATAGGGTTCAAGTTGGGACTGGAAGACGATTGGGAAGAAAAAAAGCTAATGCAAGAGGGACCCCATTTGTTACTGAAAGTGATAGTTCTTCTAGTCAACTGCCACCTTTATCAGGTCACAAAAGACTGTACAATTCTGCTTCATTTGCTGCTGCTACTGGAGGTAACAGAAGGCCTGCAACTGGTTTTGGTGTTTACTCTGATCCTACAACTGGAGCCCAAGTATTTAATGTATGTTTACTCTGTTTTGGTGTATATTCTGATAGCTATATTATGATCTTACTTATCTTACACTTTCTTTCTTATATTACAGCCTAGTACATCAAGTGAGAAGATTCTACATAGGCCAACAAAATTGAAGAGTGCTTCACCAACCAATATAGACATTGGCTTTAAACCCCGTGGCCTAAAAATGGAAGGGAAAAGATGCAGTCAACACCTCACAGTTGCAACAAATGAAAGCAAACAGGAAAAACTAAAAGTAGTTCATTTGGAAAGTTGTTATGATTTTGGCCCATGTTAAAAGGGTCTTCAACAAGCTACTCTTTAGTTTATTTTGAACACTCGTGTGATGTATTTTTGAACCATGCCTTTGTGTTAGCAAGACTATGTATTTTTGAACCATGCAAGACAATGATTTTTTATTACCTCTCAATGCATTTGTGTTATGTATTTTTCAACCATGACTTTGTGTTATGTATTTTCCAGCCATGCATTTGTGTTATTAGCTCAGTTTTTGAACAACAACTACATAGGGCAAGTTGATCCCAGAACTAATTTCAAAACACAGGGCAAGTTAGAAAACAGAGGCCAGTTAGAAAACAGAGGCAAGTTATAAAACAGATGCAAGTTATAAAAGAGAAACTGCTCAATTCACACTAGAAGTTACAAAAGAGACACTGATCAATTCACATTCAAACTTCCAATTTGATATAAAATATGAACTTAACAGACCAATTAAGTACAACACTAATTACGTGAATTAGCCTCCTACTGCAAAACTAAACAATTAAGTACTACAATTTTGAACTACTATGAACTACACAATATTAAAGAACCATTTTATAGTTAGCAGACAAAGAAAAACAATCACAACTCGGTTAAATTTGACATTTTCCCAATCCCTTTGGAGTTTAACTTCCTTGAGCTTCTTGTTCAATACCATCATCTTCTCTTCATTTTCATTCAATTGAAATTTCAAAGAATCCCTTTCTTCTTCAAGCTCTTTCACTTTTCTCTTTAGTCGATCAATCGGATTAGGACCATCTATGAATCTATTCATTAAGGATGATTCATCAGCATTTTCAAGTGACGGATCAATCCATCTAAAATAGCCACATCCACCATTTTCCTACAAACCACATAACAGTAATAAATATACAAAAATGTTGATTTTTCAAATAATACAATAATAGTAGTTTTTGTTCAAATAATTACAAACCTTTGATGCTTTGCATCCAAAAAATCGACGACCTGGGTTCAATGGAGTCCTCGAAGTTTTCAGTCGACAATAATAACCACACTTACATACATCGACTTCCTCGATATTCACTGAACTTTGTGACATTTGATAAAACACAACTGATTTAGAAGAGAGAAACGTTGGATATTTAGAGGAAGAAGAGAGAATTGGGGATTAGGGTTCTAAAATGTATTTGGGGGAAGAAGAAGATTTTAATGTTAAAATATCCAAGTTAACGTTGGATGTCTTAAATGCAGGGTAAAAAATGGGAGAAAAAACAATTCACGCGCCTGATTTGCGTGAATCACAAACGATTTGCCATGTAGGCAAAAAATGCTTAGATGGTTCAAATCTGGGGTGGTAGAGGTGTTCAATAGGTACTAGGTGTAGTTGGGGTGTCTAAATGAATAATGAGGACAACTTTGAAGGGGCTACATATGACTTTGGCCCAACATACAACAGAGACAGTTGTAGAAAGGAAACCAAAATCTTCTGTTAAGATTGCTGCTACTGGTAAAACGAACACGGTACCGTCTATTTCCGAGAGGAAAGATTTCAACTGTAGAAGTAACTAGGGACAGACATAAAATTGTGCAAATGGAAAATACCTTGAGTGCACGAACTACTAAAGCTTCAAACAGTTCCATGGATGTGGCTGTCGATGTAACTGGGTTTGCAAGAAGCAGCGACATCAGATTAGCTACGAAGGCAGATCCCGATGAAACTGAATACTCAAGCTCATTTGTTGATTCTATATCAGAAAATGATAATGGTTCTAGTGACGCTGAAGTGGAGTCACGGTTCTATGATGATAGTGGTTTGTCATCTTCGTTTGATGGGTTTAGCAGCTTGTTTCCAATAAGGTGAGTTTTTCTTGCTTGGGGCATGTTTTATTCTTATCTTTTAGCAAGGAAGATTTTTGATTTATTTTGTTTGTTTTTAGTCTAAATTTACTGGTTCCTCCTTTGACTGACCCTGTTAACAGTCTCAGTATTCTTTTCTTAACTGATTTCCAGTGTTAAATTATTAGATGCCCATTGGAATAAGAGGTGTAAGTACTAACATGGATTGTTCTGTTTTCTGAGATATTAACCGAAGTTGTTACCTGTTACTTGCCTAATCCTTTAAAAGAACTCTAAAAATAGAATTATATACTGATAACCATGAAATGTATTCTAAGTAAGAGTCTACTTTCCAAAATACCATCCAGGGTGGTAATTAAGAATGATAACCGAAGTGGTCATATCAACCATAATAGAACATTAGGTTTTAGTTGGCATGAGTTTTCCGATGCTCTGTCCAGTTCTCCTTGGTATGATATAGGTCCTTCCATTAGCCTAGAGCCCTAGTTTTTTTGGTCTTAAGTTCTATGCTTTTTTTTGCATTAGCCAAGATTGTCATTTCATGAAGATTCATCTTATGGAGTATAACATCTAATCATGAGCCGTTTACTTACCTAAAGAATAAAAAATTGAAGTGCCATTTGTATTCTAAAATTGCTGATCTTATTAGATGAGAACACCTACATAATTTATTCCTTTTCTTTTTCTGTTTGAGTTCCCCGTGAACATTTATCAAAATGTAATGCATTCAACTAGTATCAGGAGCATTATATCATTGTTCTTTCATTTTTCTTGGAGAATCAAGATATTTTAATGGCCTTTTAGCTAGTTTAGTTATATTGATGTTGCAATTTTACTTTTTGTTCCCAACTAGGTTTTGAGCTAATTCAGTCATTTCTCTTATTCAATAAGATATTTTGGAGGACCTACCTTGAACATGATTAGTGCATATGCACCAGTGTTCTTAAAGGCGAGCGCCTCTCGCCTTTGGCGACGAGGCGAGGCGAGGCGAGGGGTTTGCGCCTATTTCAGGCGAGGCGTGGCGAGATCAAAAAGGCGAGCCAAGGCGAGGGGTGACGTGGAATTGGCGATGCAATAGGCGTCGCCTTTTTTTTTTTTTTTTAAAGCCTGAATTTTAATAATTAAAAAACCAAATAATCAAATTAGGGTTTTTTTTGGGTATTTTTTCAAACTTATGTCGCGACTGCTCCTTCTCATTTCGCGACTGGAGACTTGAAATCAATCCCTCGACTGGAATTAGAGTTCGCGACTGCTGCTGCTGCGCAGGTACTGCTTGAAGTCGCTGGAATCTCTCTTCTCTTCTTTTCTCGAATCAATCTCTCTTCTCTTCTTTTCTCGAATCAATCTCTCTTCTCTTCTTTTCTCGAATCAATCTCTCTTCTCTTCTTTTCTCGAATCAATCTCTCTTCTCTTCTTTTGCTCTGTTTTTAGTACTCTCTCAGTCCCTCTGTTTTTTATTGTGAATACTGAAGTCTGATTTCTGAAGATGAACTGAACTACTGAAGCCACTGCCCGCTGCCTATATTTTTTTTTTTTAAAATCTTCTATAATTATTTCAGTTAATTGTAACTTTTGTGGGAGTACTTTTAATGGATATTTATATATGTTATGTTATTGCTATTGAGATTTTGGATATTTATATATGCAATTAAATATTTTTAATTTTTGGTATTAATTGGCGCCTCGATTCAAAAAGGCGAGCGCCTCGCCGCCTGGCGAGGCAGGCCCTTGTCACCTTTTGTCACCTCTCGCCGTCCAAAACACTGATATGCACCATAAGAGGGCTTAGACGAGAGGAGACAAAGAATTTTTGGGAGGATTTGGTCGAGGTTGTGAGGGGTATCCCGTGTACCGAGAAGCTTTTCATTAGAGGAGATTTCAATAGACACATCGGGACAACTTCAAGGGGCTTATTTATCCTACTTAGCCTATTTCTATTTGCCTTTGTGATGGATGTATAGACGCGGCATATCTAATGAGAGATGTCATGGTGTATGCTCTTTGTAGATCGTGTGTTGATCGATGAGACACGTGACAGAGTTAACTATAGGTTGGACGTTTGGAGACATACCTTGGAGTATAAAGGGTTCAAATTAAGCATGATTAAGACAAAATACTTGGAGTGCAAGTTCAGTAACATAACTCATGTGACATAGTGGAAGTAAGGATTGAAACACAATCCATACCCAAAGAAGGAAGTTTCAAGTATCTGGAATCAATAATCGAAAGAAATGGGGATATTGAAAATGATGTTAAAAATCGTATTGGTTTAGGGTGGATAGAATAGAAGCTCGCATTTGGTGTCTTGTATAATAAGAATGTGCCACCAAACCTTAAAGGTAAATATATAAAATGATGGTCAAACCAACTATCTTGTATGAGGTGGAGTGTTGGTTGGTCAAAAACTCACATGTCAAGAAGATGAGAGTAGCAGAAATGAGGATGTTGAAATGAATGTGTGGGTATACTAAGGGTGATTGGATCAGGAACGAAGCTATCTGGGACAAATAGGGAGTGACCTCTGTGGTGGATAAGATGAGAGAGGCGATATTGAGATGGTATAGACATGTAAAGAGAAGATGTACATATATCACAATGAAAAGGAGTGAGAGATTGGCTATAGTGGGTGTAAGGAGAGGTAGAAGTAGACCGAATAACTTTTGGGGGAGGTGATTAGACAGAACATGGCTCACCTACAGCTTACCGAGGACATGACACTAGATAGGTACGAAGGTCGAGGATTAAGGTAGAAGTTTAGTAGGTGAGCGTTTGTCTAGTTCCATATTTTATTTTTAGTATCTTATCCTTCGATTTTAGTATTACCTGATTTCAGTTGCTTCAGCTATCATATTTTTTTGGTGTGCTAGTTCTCTTCTTCGTTTTTTTTAAACTGGTAACATGTGTGTTCTATCTACAATTACAAAAATCCAACCATGCTTAGGACTACAGCTTCACAAGGAACCTATCATATCAACTAGTGATGCAGTCTCCTCTACATAGTTTTCTTTACACCAAAAATGAAACATAAGAATACAATTCATCTTGACTTTCTGCACAGGATTGCTTTTGTCTTAAATTTTTTTGTAGTTCCTCTCCTTCCAAATTGTCCACCATATACAAGCTGGGACAAGTTTCCACCACTTCTTTTGTCTCACTGCACCACCTTATAGTTCCAGCACTTCAATAAATCACAGCTTGTTGCTGGCATAGACCATCTTAGTCTACCAAGTTCAAAAAAGTTGCCACAATTGTCCAGTTATAGGACAATGTAGAAACAGATGGCTATTGTTTTCTCTGGCTGCACCACACATAAAATATTTAGAGCATACATGAAATCCCCTTTTTCTTAAGTTTTCTTGAGTGAGACATGCTTCTCTTGCTACAAGCCAAGAAAAACATGAGATTTTGTAAGGGGCCTTAGTCTTCCAGATGAACCTCCATGGCCACCAGTCAAATTGTGCATTTTGTCTAATATGGTAGTTGTATGCAGATTTGACAGTGTAGACTCCATCACTTCCAGATTTTCAGCACAACGTATCCTCAGATTCTTTGAAGCCTTGGAAAGATTCCAAGGTCTTGAACAAGACCACGACTCTTTCCAATTCCCAATCATGTAATAATCTTCTAAAAGTGATATTCCACCCATGTACTCAAAAAGCCTTGGAAAGATTCATTGTTTTCAGCATGATTTCTTTGCTACTGTATTTGCTTCGCATACTTGTTTTTATATGTTTTACTTGAGCCGAGGGTCTATCGGAAACGACCTCTCTATCATAAGGTTGGGGTAAGGCTGAGTACACACCACCCTCCCCAACCCCACTTGTGGGATTATATTGGATATGTTTTTGTTGTATAATTTTTCCTAAAACTCTTCAGTGTCCCTTCTCTAAACCTTCAGGGACAACTTTATAAAGTGGCGTTTGTATTACTTGTCTAATTTTTCTTGCAGGTCTATCTTGATCCTATGCCCCCAGGTTAAGAAATGAAGCAGGCTGTCCTCTTTTATTTCTTGGAGTCGGTTCCTGTAAACTATAGCTGGGACTTAACCTGAAGGAGTAACCTCATTTTTTCTGATTGAATTGAAGTACTGCAATGTACATCAACATTCCTTAAAATAGGGAATGCTTGCATTAAATTTCTCGTGTAAATATTCTTATGATCTTTAAACCTCTTTGAACACGTCAATCACAGTGCTTTCTTAGAATTACTTGTCAAGCGCAAACACAATCAGCATTGGCATTTAGCTAACATCTGTTTCAGAGCTTGTTGTGTAGAGGCTTGTCAGGAGTCTCCTGAGATCTCAGTTTTTTTACATTTAGAGTCTTAAATTGTGTAAAAGAATTGCCTGGAGCTGTATAAGATGCAATCCATCTTGATGGGATGCAATTAGCTTTTGTTTACTGTTAAAATCCCTTTAGACACTTCTTTGTATGCATTTGAAGCTTAATTCTGATTGATTGAATTGGTGGCCATACAGTAAGTAACTTCAGCAAGCCTGAGTTAAATACAGTTAAATACAGTCAAACAGTGTAAATCAACTCACTGCTTACATATTTCAGGAAGAAAAAGTTGACTTCTCACTGGAGAGACTTTATACGTCCCATAATGTGGCGGTGTAAATGGGCAGAACTCAAGATGAAAGAGCTTCAGTTGCAGGAGGCAAAGTACAATAGGGAGATATCAGAACATAATAGGAAAAGACATAGGGAGTTCGATCAAGCTTCTTTGGATGAGTCAGGCTCGAAATCGTTGCCATTTATTCATCCAAGGCACAGGAAAAAGGCCATGAAGAGGAGAAAGAGGAAGAGAGTTGAGCACGGAACAGATATTGCAACACACATGTCTACTCATAACCTTTTCTCTTATTTTGGTACGACTTTTTTTCTCATTCTTTTGAACGGGCACTGCTGTTTCTGGTTACCATGATAAATTTCAGTTTGGCATGTGACATCTTGCAGAAAATAAAAGGCTAGATTTGGATGCGACACCACCTGGAGATGATATTAGTAATGCAGGTACGTGTTAATGTTCATGTTTTCCCGTCATTATTCACCACTTTTTAGTTCAGCTCCTTTAAAACTATCACGTTTGCACCATTTTCCCACTGGTTTCCTCTTTATAAAAGAGAATTTGGACCACTGGGATTTCTTTTGCCTTCGGTTTGTGTTTTCACCCACCTAGGTCTCTTACCTGTCTTAAAATGTCCGCTTATCATTGAGAAAGAACCAAATAAAATCTTTTCTTTGTTTCCCCTTTTGTTTAGTTTGTTGGACAAGGAAATAATAATTTTCTTAGGGACACAGAAAATAAAATGCTGATACTTTTAACACACTCTTTTCTCTTAAATAATGTTTCCATCATTTTCCTGGAAAGATTATGTCTCATATTTCTCATAAGACAGCATATCTTAATCTCTTCCTACTTTATTTCTTGCAGTTCTTTTATATTCATTCATTTTGAAGCAACATACCACACCAAATTTGCTTTATAATTTTGTCAAAACCTGTGGCATGTTCCTTAAGTCTACATGTTACTCCAAATAGAGTAACATGCTTTGAAATAAGTGTCACCAACACTTATTTCAAAAAAAAATAAAAAAATAAGTGTCACCAACACAAGCATTGGCCATAGGAAATTGCACAACAAATATGTACCTATATTAATTTTTGTTATCACTGTTACCTAGAAAAGCTTTGGACCTGCCTGTCATTACGAAACTTCAATGACTTTCTGATGTGTTTGTCTGATATAATTGAAGATCACTTTTAGTCATGGAATGCATGGTGCTCACTTACAACTCTCTTGCGTTTTCATTTTCTTACCAAGTAAAATTCACCCTACCCAAGATTTTGCACAGATCTAAACTGTGCCGCTTTCAAGCTTGAAGGTCATTATCTTGAGCCATCTAGTGCTTAACGGTTAACTTTTGACTAGTACTTATGGACCTTCTCACAGCCATGGTTTCTTGGTTGTGATATACCTTTCAATGCCACCTATTATGGCTTTTCCTCCTGCTCAAATTTAGTGAAATTCACACTTGAAAGCAATGACACAATATATCCAAATCAGTTCTAGGTCAGGTGTTTGGTGTGAACTTTGTTTGACAGGTTTCAGGTTCTAGAATTTTAGAAGTGCAAATAATCGGTGCACCGCTGTGTCTGTCTGCTAGAACAAGCCTGTGTTCTGTCTTCTTTATCTATCCTTTCATCACTTAAGGTATTATAGGTAGTTATGAAGTTAGAAAATGAGAGAAGTGAGGATAAAATTGTCAAGTTCACATTTGCCCAAGTTTAAATTCAAAATTTTGAATAAAGACTTGAACAACTTCAGTACAGTTAATGCTCAAAATATATCAGTCATAGTGTTGCGATTTAAGTGTCTGTCCTTGTTTTAAGCGAAAAGTTGTGCAAACTCCCAAATTTTTAATTTCTGAGTCACAGATCCTTCCAATGGGGCAGGGGATGCACACTTTTGCCTAGTTTTGCAGAACAAGTATAACCTTTGTCTCTAAATTAAACTTATTCTATATCCTTGTTCATTCTTTCACATTTATTCTATTCTCACACAAAGTTTGGCATATCTACTGACAACATTGATATGTTTACAAATCGTTTATGTGATATAACTTCACTAGGTGTTTCTTATTTTGATTTTCTTTTTATGGCAAAGCATTGGCAGAACAGAAAACCAATGGTCAGGATGAGTTTGGAATTGATGATGATTTGTCAATTCTTGTAAGCAGCAACGGTTATCTTGAGCAGATCCTTCGGAAAATTGAATTAGTACATAGTCGGGTTCATAAGCTGAAAGACCAGCTTGATACAGTGATGACGAAAAATGCGATAAAGTTTTCTTCCTCTGAGAATTTAATGTCATTTGATGGACAGGCTAGCTCTATTCCTAGTCCTACATTCTCAGCATGCAATGGAGACACAACATCAGCTGGAGGTTTATATGCTACATCTCAGCATGTGGTAGATTATGATCTCGGAGATTTCATCATGCCTGACAGTGCAATGTCAAGCTATGGAGAGGCTATGCGTATTCCTGACATAATAGAAAGTACAGTAGGACTTTTGTCCTCTGTGGATGTCACGCAGCAGCAGGCGCAAGTTGGAGATTCAAGTGAAAGAGTAAGATCTTGTCCTTTCCCAGTGGAAAAAAGAGAACAATTATGGTTGTTATCTAACTAAGCTAGCTTACTGAATCTATCCACTCTGATGAGGGCCCTATGACACTTAATCCTAGGACTAAAAAATGGGACTAGCTTTTGTATTTCATACTTAGCGCTTGGGATTTGTTCAATAGTATGATTACAAGAGATGTTGTATTTTTGCATTCACATTTGGGATTGACTTAGTAGATGTGATTAGATGTTCTTAAAAAGTAGTATGTGGCCCTTATTTGTCAAGTATTTTCAAATTTGCAGTTAACAACTGTATATTTTGCTTATAGATGAATTAGGGGAACAGGAAGTGGTAAAACCAAGAAAATAAAATTAAGCTAAAATAAGGCTGCAATCGAGTGAGGGAGGGAGGTGGTTAGGGGATGGAAGATGTGGGAGGCCCTTAAATAAAAAACCAAAATGAGATCAATTCTCTTAGCCCCATCTATGAACCAAAGGACAATAGTTTTCTCAAATAAGCTAGTTGTCCCATCCATGTCCTCAGGTCACTTCAATCATTTAAAGTCGTTTCAAGGCTGGTTGTTTTCAACTGCATTGACTGTTTTTATATATTGTTAATTGCAGATTGTTGATAACATTCTCATACATAATGAAGTATCTGAAGTAGGACACATTTTGGCGATTAATCATGATATATCCTTTGACAAGCATCAAGATGTGGGAAATAACGTGGAAGAAGAAAGCTTTAATCCAGCTCCCCCTGCATCAGAAGCTAATGCAGCAGGTAAAGCATCCACATCTCAGGATCAATCAACATTGAAATCGTGCTTAGCCTCGGAGATCCATTTTCCCAAAAACAAAAGAAAGAGAGGAGAGCGTAAAGCCGGTTCGGGTGGTTGGAATCGTAGGATGCCAGGTGAACCTGATAGCCAGTGACTATTATTTGAAGTAGATGTTTTGACTTGATCAAACATTTTCAAGATATGCAACCTCATGAAAAATGACCAGGACACGCTTGGCATGCAGCTGAACTGCTCAAAGTAGGCTGCTCATTTGAGATCTTCTTGAGTTCCTATGGCTTTTAATTTGAGGATGCCATTGTCAGTTAGAGCTGAAAAAATCACCATTGGTAGTGTAACCTTGTAGCTGGATAGTGTATCTTTTATCCTTGGTATTGCTTATGTACTGAGTAGCTGTTTTAGGCCTTGTGAAATTGAATGCCCTTTTCAATTCAATTATGCAAGTTAAAATTAGACAGCAATTTTGTTCCTATTAGTGTTTTTTAGAGACAGGCTTCATATCCTTTCAGAAATTATGTAGAATATTAGTGTTTCTTTTAATGTGGTTGTTAAATCCATACTTTCAGATTTTCTTGGTTGCATCAGCATATTTGATTTTCACAAAATGCTTGTTGATGGAGAAATCATACCTGCTTGTTAAATAACAAATATAGGGTGTGTTTGGTACGAAGGAAAACATTTTTCGGAAAATGTTTTTCAATTTTCTCATGTTTGGTCGGGTTAAATGTTTTTCAAATCAACTCCTTTTCCTCAAATTTAAGGAAAATGACTTCCCTTAAAAACTTAAGGAAAACATTTTTCAAATCTCTCTTCCAACTTCAAATTACAATTTTTTTTCTATTGAAAAAATCAATTTATTTTGTTCTTACCCTCAAA